>NC_056728.1:1849679716-1849754303 GCF_019279795.1 Protopterus annectens
TATATATATATATATATATATATATATATATATATATATATTATATATATATATATATATATATTATACATACATATATATATATATATATATATATATATATATATATATATATATATATATATATATATATATATATATATATATTTATATATATATATATATATATATATATATATATGTGTGAGTGTGTGTGTGTGTGTGTGTGTGTGTGTGTATATATACAGTCCTTGCTAAGTGTCCTCTACAGTGAGCATGTCAGTGATGTTTATATCACAACCACTCACTTCCATTGACATGTAACCTTGTGTGGCCATTACATATATAATGTCATGTATTTTTATATTATAATATACTCTCATCAGGTGTAAACGGCAGTACTTACTGTACTATCTATATATGTGCAAAATATTATGCTGCTGACTTGTCTTGAAAGTGCACACATATTGATATATCCTCTATTTGGGACATTTCCATAGTTACCATGCCCTCTTCCTCTTTATACATTCCTATTATTCATGTCTGTGCACATTTTCATTAACACACTTTCCCTGCTCTATCTACCTTTCCTTGTAGTTGCCCTTGCTATTTACCCTCTCCCTCCATTATTTCATTCTAAAATAATTGTTGTAGTGTACATCACGCTCAGTCCATTTTCTTTACTGTATTACTTCTGTTATTGCTGTATTTCAAGCCCAGTAGTTATTGTGGCTGTGTGCAATCTCGCGGAGCAGGTTTGCCCATAAACAAACTTGAATGCGCCTTTCTTCTTTGCTTATGCTGCTCTGCATGATTTTTCTGGCCAACAACGCTGTTGCTGACCACAAGGCATTGCTTGTATTTGTGTAAGAATGATGAGAAGCATGAATACTTAATTAGCGCTACTGCACATCACACTAGCACATAGACTCCATGTAGGCTTCGTATGATACCTACCCAGTGTATTGAATCCGTGGGTGTATGTTGAAGAACAGCAAAGTAAATGAAGATGTGGCCTGAATTAACATTAGAAATAGTGCACATTCAATGAAGTTCCATTAAAGCTTCAGCTGTTAAGACTGAATAGCCTAAATTACAATGATTAGACAATGCAACATGAACAATAGTTACAACTTCTTTCATAAGGCAATATTAACAGTAATTACAAATGCCGATGAGTAAGTCAAGATAGGTAAGTAATTTTAAGAAATTCAATGGGGAAGGGTAGTGAGGATATAGATGAAATGATTAGAGAGGTACATTTAGCTTGTTTCATTTTGTTTACATACACCAGTGTATTTTTCAAATCAACAACCAAACTTGTGTTTCTTACTGTAATATACAAAGGACTAATTTCTAATAATAGATGATTTATTTATGCAATTATTTTTTGATGGATTTAAAGACAGCAATTTTGCTGGGCAGCATTCTCAGAATATGTGTATTGGTGTGCCTTGATTTTTCTTAGTTATTGTATAATGTATAAAAACATTATTACTAGGAAGTCAGAATACTAACACTTGACTTCACCTTAGACCGTGGCTGACCTCAGATAATGCAGTATTATTCAATAACACATGGCTTGTTATGCTTGACTGACAGTCTGTAAATTTATCACTGCACCACAAAACTGACTGACAGAGTGGGTGGGTAAAGTATTTTGTGTCTCTGCTAGTGACCCTGTAATTATAAAACATATCTTTGATGAAGTAATTGCAGGTGGCACACTGCTGTGAGGAGTGAGATTCCTGCATGGTAAACATGGTGGTGAGCCGTGTCTTATTTTACTTCTGTAGGAGTTATACATTAAAAGAAGCATGGCAGCAGTGGTGCAGTGGTTAGCATTGTCACCTCACAGCAAGAGGTTCTCCAGTTCGATCCTCGGCTGGGGTGCCTTCTGTGCGGAGTCTGCATGTCCTCCCTGTGGTCGCATGGGTTTCCTCTGGGTGCTCCAGTTTC
This sequence comes from Protopterus annectens, assembly GCF_019279795.1. Lineage (NCBI taxonomy): Eukaryota > Metazoa > Chordata > Ceratodontiformes > Protopteridae > Protopterus > Protopterus annectens. The sequence goes on from NC_056728.1 coordinate 1,849,681,655, forward strand.
CTCCCAAAGACATGATGTAGGTGGATTGGACGCTCTAAATTGGCCCTAGGTGCGAGTGTGTGCATGTATGTGTCTTCTGTGGAAGGTTGGGCACCGGGCTGGCAACTCAACACTGTAAAACTCCACTGCCAATCATGAGTGGACAGCTGATATGCTGTGGTGACCCCTAACTGGGAAAAAGCTGGAATAAGGAGTTAAATGTTAAAAGCCAATCTGCTGACACTGTGGGACAGGTTAAAATGCATCACGCAGGACAGTACATACACCAGTGGTACCACTATAAATGTGGATGAATATATAAGGTTATTCTGTAGAAAAGATTGTTTTTCCAGTAATTAAAAAATACTTGTTAGTAGTGGGAAGGAAATGAGACAAAACTGAACTGTATATAATTCAGTAGTATCTCAGGCAAGCTACTAATGAAATTTTCTGTATTTAATACCTTCAGACAAAACTGTAAGTGATCTTCTACAAGAGTTACCTTCAAAAAAGGCAATTTACTGGTTATACTGTCAGACATAAAGCAGTTATTAATTAGAGTTTAACTGAAATTTTAAAGGATGACAGTTACAGATACATTTTAGACAGTTACAAATCTGTAGCTTCACTGACTGTTTGGAATCTTTAGCTCTGCTTTAGTAGAATACTAGTATTAGGTTCATAAAATTGGGGTTACAATAGGTATGCTTGGCTGTGCTTATTAATGCCCCAGTGGTGGTTTGTTTAGTATACACCTATGAACCTCTAATAAATAAGAACATGTTCTTAGACAAGAGTGTGCTTTCTGTATGAAGTTCCTCAAATAAAATGTTATAAACATGAACAAAAAAAAAAAAAACAATATTCTAAACTTTAATTAAAACATAAGACAGTCTCTCTTATTACATTAGTCCTATCAATTTTCAGTGTTCTTCCTCTGCACTGCAATTCTGTAGGGGGCATTTGTTTGGTTTATTTGGTTCTGTTTCATAAACAGCTGGTTATGCGAGCCTGCTTAAATGACCATGGCACAGAAATAATGTTGTTCATATGTCTCAACATTATATGACCTCAGAGCTGATTAAAATAAGTAAGGGGGTGAAGGGAATGATGCATTCTGCATGTGGTTAAGAGGAGCTTCTCCACCCCCATATTAAAAAAAAATGTCTATACAAGCCAGCTAATTAATATTTCCCATTAACTGGGTATTGGCAAAACAGGACTAGATGATGCATACATACACTCATAGAGGCTGGGTTGAGGCTTTGTTTTCCACTTCACTAAAACAATTTACACTTGCCTTCCCTATAATTGTCCCACCAGAACACGATATGCTGATAGTAACATGGTTCTTATGGTACCAGTTTGCTTGCGACATATCATCTTTGACTTAACTAAGTATGTTGTCATTCACCGACGTGTCAGATTGGATGTCCAGCTACTTTGATTAATTTTATTTTTTTATGTAGTAACAGATGCCACAGGTTGTCATCATATGTTGCTGTAGGAAAAGAAGACATGAGTGAACAAATTTACTTGGAATGTCCAGAAAAACATGGTGACTTAGTAGGCTCACGGTATCATACAAGGATAATCAGTCGAATGACCATATTACACTTTGTCAGCTACCCATCTTCAGGCATTACCACCTCCTTGAAGGAGAGTGAGGCAGATAGTTCCAGTGTGAAATTGAAGATATCCATCCAGTCATCCAGGTAACATCTGAATGATGTTAAGGAGTCACATTGCTTGACTTGAAGAGGGTGTTTTTTCCAGAGCAGGGGGAGATGCTGAGTGATGAATTTATCCCTCCAATGATTTGCTGATGGAGGTTATGAGCATTTATTCTAGTATTAGGTGAACTACTGTATTTGATTTATTGAGAAAAAGGAGGTTGAGTATAACAAGATCTCTAATGTTGTGATATGCAAGTCACACATTACCCCTCAGTCTTCAGGGGCAATGCTTTCAGCCTTTGCTGGTAAGCAAGGTCCTTTAGACCAAGGATTTTTTGTTGTTGTTATTGTTCAGAACATCTGGGGCTTTTCAATTTTTTTGATGTGCTTAGTGAGATAAATACCAAATGAAACATACTGAGAAGAGTAGAATACTTGGAAACATTCACTTCTTGGATAAGGATGAAATATCCTTTGCAATTATCTGTTATATCCAGAAGGGTTTCCAAATGCAGTGGCTACAAGATAATCAAAGGAGAGTGAACTAACTAGCCAGGAGCATAGGTGTTTGAGTACTTTTTCATCTGACAAAGAACTGCAAACTATAGTAAATTTTTGTCTTCTTAGGGAATGACGCTGCATATTCTGATGCTCCATTTCAGCCCATTATTCATGCACCAGGTGTTACTCAAGTACTCTCTTTCTGAAGAGTACACATCATCAGAGATTTTGATATTGCATCCAGTTTGCAATCATCTGCAAATATAATCAACCAGAGTAGCAAAGCTGTTAGCATTGCTGCCTCCCATCTCTGATTTTCTAGTTCATTTCCTAACTCGGTTACATTCTGTGGTGAGCCTGTGATCACATAAGCTGGTGACATTAGCCTCTGCTGCCACATGTGAAGGGACATATATGTGTAGGTGAGGGTCATAGGTGGCTCCTGAGAAGACACATGCATTCACATCACCACCACAGGGTGGAGTTAATGCTTACATAGGTCATCAGTTGCTAGGATGCCTGCAAGGGTACAAACAGCACTTATAGCAGCCAGTATGATGACTACATCTGGATGGCTATCACTTTTGTATAGTAATGAACATATTTCCCTTATTCAGGTGGGGGGGTTGGGCTGAGTCCCATAATGGGATGGCTTGATGGTAGGCAGGCATTGGGGGGAAAACCCTTAGGAAAAAAGGAAAGTAAATAAAGAAAGTATACCCAGATATAGTCTGTAGGATTAAGCAAAACATTTTTTCTATGTGTATAGTTCCCACAATTTCCATTTTTTATGTAATTTACTCCTACCCTTTTCTAAAGATTCCACTTCCTGTTCTTTTATCTCTGTTACAGTTTTCACTACTTCAAGTATAGTTGTTTTAGATTTTGATTTCTGTTTTCTAGATATTGCTTTTTTGCCTGCCACCAGAATTAAACTTAACAAGGCCTTACAATGTCTAGGCAATTCACATCCTGTATCCCAGTTCAAAAAATAATGTCCATAGTTACACTCATTTACTTGCCCAGTATTCCTGAGAGAGTAATCTGTATGGGATTTTAAAGTTTGCCAGCTCATTACACTCGGTGAACATATGCTCCAAGGTACCTCTTTCTTCCCCATTACACCTCCAACATTTGCCATCTACTTGAAGAAAAATTCTTTGTAGTCTGATTGGGGTTTAAAAATATGTATGGAAACACTTCCAAGCAAAACTCTTAAATTTTGTTCCATATTTAGGAGCCATACATATGTCCTCCCATTGTTTCTTTGTGAATTGCATATAATCTCTCTTCCCAATCCCCCCTGACCTTTTCTGATTGATTCCAATATTTATCATGCAGAGATGATGCACATTGATGGCGAGATACTCCAGCTCCATGTACAAAAGGATATTTATGGCAGTGATGATTCTATTTAGTAGAATGGACAAAAATATGTGGGTTTGAGTAAATGACTTTGTTTTGTCCATGCACCATCTGTATGTGCGCATGTGTGTTTTGGAAGCATCTGTGCATATGCAAGTGTGCGAATGCAATGAACATGTCAACATGCATATATGTATGTTTGTGTGCTTGTGAGCATTAACACTAATGAGGTGTCATTCGGCATATTATTATCATAGATGAGAACACATATAAGGCAGTCTATAGAAGAAAAATTGCAACAAACCATATGGGCCGGGATTCATGAACTCCTACACTTCATGCTAAGCCCATTTGTACAACAAGCAGTGGAGAGCGAGCTGTTTGGCATTCATTAAACAGCTCTACACACTGCACCTGGCTGTAAAACAACAGTGAGCAGCAGAATATTCTAATGAAGGAATAAGTAGGTGAACTGCATACACACATGATGAAGCAAATTAATATGGAAGTGAATCCAGGAACATATAAAATGCAGGACTATACACTGCACTTCCTTTAGCCCCCATTTTAAATAATCTTTGTAATACAACCATAAGGCACTTAGAAAATGTTAGGTGTTGCTGCTGCTACCATTAATCTATCTGTGCTACAGGCTTTAGTACAAGGAGCCACGGCTGCCAATCCTTGGCCTAGAAGGCGAAGAATGTTTAGACCACAACTGACCTATCATGGACTTAATGACATAAAGTAATAGAGTGCTACAGGTTGGACAGAGATACCTGAGAGTAAATTGTTAACATCTGCTGCCCTTACTTGAGGCCCCAGGAAAATCATGGAGAACCCACCCCAGTGGGAACAAACTTATGTCTAGCATTATGTATACAAGTGTCATGCATGTTTCAGAGACCCACAGGGGGCATATTAGGGGTGTCACAGGGCTCAGGCTCAAGAATATTATACTAATTTCCCAATGCAATGTTGCAATATGTAAAGGGACATATCTAGTTTCAATAAATAAAAATAAATGTGTATATTTATTTTACAATATTTTACAGTATATTTAATGAATGAAGTAAAACCATATATACAGTGGCAAATATTGTTAGTTTTAACACTTACCATAAATTGACAGTTTTTCCTTTCTGTTTCATCTCATCTCTTTATACCAAAATGTAGTTTGCTTTTTGGCAAATGGTTTGTGCAGCTCATAACCAGAAACTGAGAACTAGAAAATGTTTAAGCTGAGATGTTTTGGTTGGGAGGAGAGTAGGGGAGGGCTTTCATTTTGGATAAGGAAGTACTGCTGGCTTCATTCCATTCTTTGGAAATAGCTATGGTCTTTTAGAGGGTCTACCATAGAGACTGAAGTCTGGAAGGATATCATTAAACCATTAGAATGTGCAATGAATGTCTTTAGATGTTCTATGGTAGTTTTTTGTTTGTTTTTCAAATAATGGTGCATATAATAATATCTGATATGTTAGATACAGTGGGCAGGTGTTTATATTTTTCTTGAATCATTGGTATGGGGAGTTATTTTTTTCTGCATCTAGCTGTTCGAGGCTGAATTCCATTAAGAGATGAATTTTATACAGATGCATAGACAAAGGGAGCCTTTCTATGATACAACCACTTTATTTTCTTTCCATTTTTTGTTTATAAGGCTTGGTAGAGCAAACTGTGATGAATGGTGAGAAAAAGCACATGAGAGAATAACATCGGATTACCAGCAAATATGCAGAATGTGGCTGTGAATGTCTGAAAACTGACAATTTCATTTGAAAATATGACAAAAGAAAAGATGGCAAAAATGAGAGAATGTTATGAAGGGAGGCTGTAGACTTTGCTACTTTTTTACTTAAAACCTGACTTGGAAAGATTGCAGGATATGTTTAGGTAAATGATTAAGAATAGAAGAAAGCGGCTTACAATGGTGAAAACAAGAATTCCGCCTGTGGGCTGCCTTATAAAACATGACCGCTAATAAGCCAAATGAAGTATAAGGAAAGGCTGAATAACCTGCCTGGCTTTGTGAAGTGCCCGGTAGAGCAGCCATGGAGCCACATCTTTTTGGGATGCAGAAGGATAACTAGATATCGAAAGATGATAGAGGAACTGTGATAATTAGTAAACACAGGGTACATGAGTATATGAGCTATGCTGAGGAGGGAAGAGATCAAAACTCATCTAGTGACTGGGATATTAACTGGTTTGGAAGAGCAGTGGTATGTAATAAAGTATATATGAGAATGAAGAACACATTGATAAAATCAATAATTATTTCCTGGGGATGTAAAGGGTGATAGTTTGACCAGAGCATGATATTTTGAGGTTAATTTCAAAACAAAACTTTTGAGTCTTTTAATGGGGCACATTTTTATACAATTTTATTTATAATTTGTGTTGTGTTCTAGTTATTTTATAACACGTTTGCTGTTGTTGTTTAGCTCTGAATTGTTTGATGCCAATGTATGATGTGCAAATTCTTTAAAAAAATCTCACCTAGTCTGTCTTCGATTAATGCAGGTTAGTTTTAACTTCCATTTGAGCTACCACTGTATCAGATAAATGAGATATCATTTCCACTGCATCAGATAAATGAGATATCAGTTTAACAATTCATCTGAAGGGCTGCACCTCAGTAGTGCACCCCCCCCCCCATTTTATGCTGCACTACACTGTGGAACATGAGTCGTATAGCTGCGTGAAGACAGCATCCATAGTCTTTGAGTTAAGTGAGGTATTTGCTGAACTACTGACTCTAAAAGAATCGACTATCTATATTTAAAAACAAACTGAAAAGGATCAACTAGATCATACATAGTTAGAGGTCTCTACCTTCAAATAAACCACATTCTCAGTAACTTTGTTAAAAAAATGATAGGATAGAAATAAATCAAAAACTTTCATGAAGTGTGAGGGTGAAATAATGGTATTTATGGGCAAGGCTAGTAATATTAAGATTTAAACTAAATGGAAAAACTTTTATTTTCAAAAGATGACAACATAGACAAAAAATAAATGAAACCAGAACCTTAACACAAGACATGCTGGTCTTCAATGCAGTCAGAAATATATTGCAAAGACATAAGACAGCAAATACAGTTTCTCAATGTATTCATTATATTTAGACTTAGCCAACAACAGTAAGAATGTTTCACATGTTAACCATCTGCGAGCATATGGAATGTCACCTGGAGGGAGTCATGTCTAACCTGGGCAACATTGTCAAAAAGAACTGAGGAACTTCCTTACATCCAATGGCTGAACAAGCTTATTGGTTCATAAGACAGGCTGGGCTACAGCAGCACAGCAGTTCATTCAGATGATGAAGAAACCTCACAAAATAAGAATGACTTCTTATATAATAATTCCAGTTATATAATGGTCCACAAATCCAAGCATATCTTCAAGAAACTGCAACTTTCTCTATCTGTATTGCAATCTACCCTTCTTGTCTATACCGTATGTAAAGCTCCTGATTATAGCAACAGTCATGAGCCATGCTAGGAATAACACATAGCTTCATGGAGCAATCTGACTCAAGCTATGGAATATGCCCTGTAATAAAGCTGCACTTATGTCTCTGGACTGGCTGCAATGTGTTTGGCTTCTAGCTGAGCCTGAATGAGTATCTGGCTACTGCTGGTACCATTTCTTTAATCCATGGACTGGGTCCATTAGGTAGCATCTGACTAAATTGTGCTCACACAGAAATACAGCAGATAGCAATTACATCATGATGATGACTCCACCTCCACTTTGGAGTTGGCTATGGTAAGCTGATGCTAGAGATCAGTGGTGTACCCTTTACTGTGAGTGGCACGAAAACTCACTTTCGCTAAAACAAATGCCTGAACAATCTAGAGGAAATACTTAGAAAGTCTGATGGTTTCATTGGCACTCTAGACATAAGATTCAACCAGGACAAACCAGTTTGACTGACTTTTCAAATATTAGATGAGGAAATCGGTGTACCCTTACAAAACATTCCTTACTTTATCTGGCAAATGGTAAAAACGATGATATATTTAATGTTCTCCTGCTATAAGGAGATAGTCAAAGGAGTTGGAACTCCATTTAGAATCTGTACCATATCAGATATGGATTGAAGACAAATACCATCCACAGCAATGTTTCCTATGAGAGATATTAGAATTCTCATCTTCTAGCCAGGTCTCTGTTATAAATACCATGTAAGCCAACTGCAACAATTTGGAGACTAAGGCTATCTTATATCTTATGAAGTGGTTGCTAAACAACAGTGCCCTATGTAAGGTCAACCTGGCAAAGGTTCTGTCCAAATGCTGATGTTGAATTTAGAACTAAAGAGATATTATATGGGGCATGACGTATCCTGTTTATAAGGTGATTTCACCCTGGATGGAAGCTAATAAATGCAAACTGCTGGCTTTATTTGGAGCCTATATTTCCAAGACTTATATTGAACTCCATTTGATGGTCCTTGAATGTAGCTGATGCTCTATACAAGGTGCTAATAGTGGTAAGATTTCAGGACCACTAAATGGACAGATATTGATAAGAAAACCTCTGTCATAGTAAACTCACATCTGAAAACTACTGCACCATATAGTGATATGATACCTATTTGTTTGTGTACTTTCTTGTTAGTCAGGCACACAAGCTGGTCTATGGAATCTTTTCAACCCTGGCACGGGCCAAATGCTCAGCTAAGTACTTAAACTGCAAATATTCAAAATTCATAAATAATGTATACTGATAACGACAAAAGTGTAAATTAAAATTAGTTTGTGACAGAAAATGAAGCATACCAAATTACAGCTGTGGCAAGCTCTACAATGGAAGTCTAGAAATTAGTATATACTCTAAATAACCTCATGATGTCACACAATTCAGGTAGATCATAAACTGATGCATTGGTGAAGTCATGGTTAAGTTAATTTCAAATTCTTAAAGCAATGCACAAAAAGGGCTCAGCAGTTAGGAACGTTGCTGAAAGACTGAATAAATAAACTGTGCAAAGTGTTGTCAAAAGAGCATGAAATCAATTTTATGGTCATACAAGAAGTGGATGGACTAACCAAATACACGTAAACATACACAAATATAAACTGTAGGAAGTCCCTAAATAAACAAAGAATAAACAAGTCATAAGCAAAACAGCAGAACTAGAAAGCAGGATGAAAAATAACATAAATACCCTAAGATGTAATTCAGAAAAGAAATAATAATAGTCATAAGCAGTTATAAGTCTTTCATGGTGTACTATATAAAAGAATTCAAGCTTACAGGGCAGTACTCAAATATCCTGTTAAAGTGTAATGAAATAAAGTATTTTTGACCTGCATAAGTGAGACATTTGTAAATACCCATTAATTGAGAATAAAGTTAACTTTTGTGGTGAGAAAATGTGGTAAGGTATGCAAAACAAAGCACCAAAATAACATTTTACAATAATAAAACATAATGTAGGCAATAATGTCAGACTTTCAATAAATAAATAAAATAATAAGATAAATAAATAAATAATACATACATATATAACTAATTAATAATGGGAGTGCAGACATTTCACGGCACTAAGTGATGAACAAAGGTTGCAGTACAAAAGAAAAGCCCAGAATGCATTAAATTATGATTCCTGAATAAAGGAAAACAAAGTAGCAGTATCTCAATATGAATGATGTCTGACATCAGCAAAACAGAGGGTAAAGCACAACCAACATCAGTTTAGCACAGAGAATTAGGATTATGAGTGCTAACAAGCTTCATCCTGTAATCATGGCTGTGATAGGTCAGCTATGAAAAGAGGCTGGTACCTAATAAGTTTATTTGGTTAACAAATGAAATAAGTAAATAAATAGATAAGTAGATAAAACTAGTAATTATCTAATTAATTAAATACATGTTTACTGCCCTACATGGCTTGTTCCAGCATAGACAAGTAGATGATCATAAAATGCCCTGTAAGGTCAAGTATCATAATGCCCATCTGATGGATAAGTGACATGAGCTGAAGTAACACGGAAGCAAAGCTAGAGTCTTCCAAGTAAAGAGTCTTAGTGTAAGGCAAGATCTCATAGTCATTTCTACATGCAGCTTTAGTATCAAAACTACAAAACTATACATCAAAAGGAGGAAGCCTAACCATGTTAGATGACCCTGAACTAATCAAACCATCTAAATACTATAGAGGATGCCAGTGGACTGAGCTGTTTCAAATAGTGCCATATTTCAGCAGCCCTAGTTGGCAACAGTATGTTAGAACATAGAGAGATGTGTCAAACTGAGCTTTAGCAGTAGAATTCTGGGTAAAATAAAGAGGCGTCAGCCAACATGAAAAGCAACCTAAAATTTGTCTGTTTCATGTAAGGATCAAAGCTGTGGTAAAAAATACTGAGTTGTCATTAAACAGACACAGAGTAATTGTCAAGAGGCAGTTTAAACTGATGAGATACATGCAGACATAAAGAGCTACAGATACTGCTGGAATGGCACAGGATCCAATGCAGTCTGGCCAACAGTTCAATTCTTATTTATTCTAATGAAAGCTCACGGTTAGTCAATAATTACAGATAGGTCTGAAAAAGCCCCATAATCAACTGGTGGACAAATTAAGTAGCTTTTAAGATGGTGGTCTTAAGACAGCTAAAGTAGACCTACTATCGTATATTAAAACTGTATTAAAAATGTTAGTAAAATTTCTGAGCTGAAAAAAGTTGTGTCAGCTAGCTGTAATTGTCTTGGACAGTGTTTCCATTAGGCAGTGCTAATGACTAGAATAAAACGTGCCTGATTAGAGTTTATGGGGCTAAAACATGGAAATAAATTCAAGCCTCTTCCATTAGATACAAGCATTTTGCCTCAATGAAAATTTTATATTTATGGAGACCAGACTGATTTTATTATTCAATCAAAAGTAAGCCAAAAATAATAATTATGAGTTATTGATTTGAAGAAAAGATTCAACAGGAATTCCTGCCATACACATTTACAGCACTGAAAGTTTTCAGAGTGACAGTGAGAAAATATATTCACCTCCATTACATCCAGTGGGAAAAAAAAACTAAACTGATTATGTGCATAAAGTTACCATTCCCAAAGTGGCAAAATGCCCAAAAATGAATACTTTTCAGCCTGCATTAGTAGTACAATAAATGAAGTTATTTAGGCTGGGACAATAAACCCAAGTCTAGAGTCTAATAGTATGAGAGTAGAACAACTTAGGCTATTAGCGTCAGATGTTATATGCTTATCTTCAGTTTGGAAAGAAATACATTACTCAAGTAGATAGATTCCAGAGGCTACAAAATAGCAAGGCACCTGTTTAATTGCTGAATAATGGTATAGAAAGTTATACAAAGATTTAGCTGCTAAGGTGTTATCTCATTAACTGGGAAAAATCAGATATAATTTGGAAATACTCACTTCTTACACTTAACATTTTGTTTTCAATATCTGTTTGTCTCTCTGTTAGATTAGTATAACCCAGATGAAATCACAGCTATGGTTCTACCATGAATCGTCAAATCCTGAACACCAATAAGCTGAAAAGAATGCCAAAAGGGTGGGAAAAAAAACTTTAATTATTTTTTGAAAGGAGCAAACCCCCCCATCCTACATTTATATACTAACTCCACTGTCACCTTGACTTAAAGAAGGGAGAAGTTTCCCAAAATACATAAATCATTGCCGATGAATGCTTAGAAACTGCACTGGCAATGATTTCCTATGGGAAACGGTGTTCAGTGCTACACATTTTTTTTCTTTATGCTACTGACATTCGAGCAATTTCACCTCGAACAACTGTAGGGGGAGCCATCAGCTATATTGAAACAAGATTTTGTCTGAACACTTTTTCATGGGAAATATACAAAGGTAGTACCTTTGCCATTTAGTTTATTTTGTGTGTATAACTTATTTCTTGTTAGTTAAAACTTAAAAGGAAGCAAAGGGAGCAAAATTATTTAAAGAGTCCTTTGTTTCATTAACATGTACAGATGAAACTATGTTGCTTGTGGAGAATCCAAGCATTAGCATAAGTGGAGACATTGTATAATAGGCAATTGGAATTATGTAAAAATATATGTACATTTTTATCTAGCAAAGTGTTAAATGGGTAATTATTATTATTATCTAGAGACAATCACTGCCAATGCAGTTTGCATTTGTGAATTAGCTACAAGACAGCTTACTCATAAATAACAGGAGAACCTATTTAGAGCCCTATTTAATAGACAATTGCAAATGCCTTAACCCCCTGAAATGAGAGAGAAACAGTACTTGATACAAAAAATAATGAATAATAATTGGGATAGATAAGGATCTGATTTGTGTAGAACATGAAAAGTAGCATCAGAGAACTTTATTTTGTGACTTGTGTCTTTCACTCTGTCTCTCTCTCTTCTCAGTGCTTATTTCTTATGCCAACCTTATAAGATATCTTATGCAACACACACCACAACCCTAATACATTTTACACACACACAAACACACACACACACACACACACACACACACACACACACACACACACCATACACATCGTCCAAAATATCTCTAATCTGAGTAAAACGGTAATCAGACCAAATCAGATCTAGTCCCTCAAGACTATAATGGGAAAATACAACAAAAACTAAATAAAGAACATTTACTAAATATAATTCAGTGATACCACACACAAACACAAAATGCTACCACAAAACAAAAATACAAACTAGTGTAATATAAAAATACAAAAAAGGCAATCTCATCCATTCACTTCAGTGGAAAAGATAGATTAATCAAACACAACAGCACAAAATTCAAAGGGAGGCCATGGTGGTGTAGTGGTTGGCGTTGTCACCTCACAGCAAAAGGTTCTCTGGTTCAATCCTCACCTGGGGTGCCATCTGTGTGGAGTCTGCATGTCCTCCCTGTGGTAGTGTGGGTTTCCTCTGGGTGCTCCGGTTTCTTCCCACGTCCCAAAAACATGCTGTAGGTGGACTGGACACATTAAATTAGCCCTGTGCATGTGTGTGCCTTCTGTGGAAGGTTGGGTGCTGGGCTGACAACTCGACACTGTAAACTTCTACTGCCAATCATGAGCAGACAGCTGATCCACTGTGGTTACCCCTGACTGGGAAAAGCCAGATGAAAAGCAGCACAAAATTTATAATACCAAGGTGATCAGCATAGCAACATCACCTAAAACCAATTTTAAGATGCATAAATATGTCAATAAAAAACAATAAAAAAGACTATGGAATAATGTTTAACATAAAGAAATTAGCCAAGTACAATGCAGATGAATGAGTTAAAATACATTAAATATCAGAAAAATGCATCAGTATTGCAAAATAGAGATACAACATTGTATTGTAGCATAAATAATTCATACATAAAAAGAACATGGAGTAGTCAGAAAATGTACTTCATAGAAACACTGGACAAAATTTAGAATTTGCATGGTGAGTGGGCATTCACAGGATGGACGTTATTCAGAAAACCCTGATACACAATGTGACTAGGCCATATAAAGTGATTGGCTGTTAAATATCCTAATAATCATATAATTGCTGGGCATGATAACGAAGCAAAACTAGTTGGTAGAACAATTCATGAACATCTAATTGTCATGCAGCAATGCACAGAGCGAAATTCATCAAGATACCATGACATGTTCACAGAGGTGTACACTTCGCTTCCCCTTTCCTCAATTCAGCAAGCATCTTATGCAGTGCTGCACAGTCCTCTAACAAAAAGTTGTGGTGGGTCTACCATCTACCTCTGCAATCAGCACAACTTGCAATGTAATCTTTAATACACTTTTGGACAACACATGTATGAGTACTGACAAATCAACATCTCCTATAGGTCTTAGAGTAAAGAGCAAATAGGAAGCTATTGTACAAATAAATAAATGAGTGAAAAGTAGCACATACCTTATTTAAGCAGCTATCGTTCTTGAGAAGAACATTTTTTGAAGAATAGCCATAGCAGGATTCAAACTTCAAACTGTTTTTTTTTGTAGCATGATAAGGTTCGGCCCTCCTCATCACATTTATATTGTGTTGAATTCCACCATCTGGATATGATGATTATGTTAATTAAGGCTCATCTCATTAGTTTTTCTGAATTACTCAATTTGCATGATGAGTAAACTTGATAAAGATTATGATGATTTCTACATGATCCCTAGTGCGTGCCTGAGCACCTGCAGGCAGCATCCCTTATGCTCACTCAGCCTATTATTTTAGGGGTGTTGGAATTGTTATCTTATATTTAACCCTCTTCATATAGAGTCACTATACAGCATGGAGTCTCAACAGCAAACACATGGATGTATGACTGCCATATTTCACACCTTAAAGTGCCATTGAAACCATAAAAATACAGTAACTGTGTTTTCTTTGCTTGCCACACATTGGGTAAATGAGGTGACCATTGATGCCCACCACTGTGTAGAGGTTGTAACACATGAGAACTGTTTTACCTTCCAATGTCTGCATTTTTCCTGAGATCTTTCAAGATGAGACATTAATGTTGGAGAAGGAGAGTGTAGTACTCCTTTTAAAAGAACAGAGGTGGTGGGACAAGGAGCTCAGGATTTTTCTAGACATCCTCCTTAAGGAGTAAGCTGGAGGCTCCAGCTACAGGGATATACCTGGTCACAGTATAAAGCTGATGCCTGGTATAGTTTGGCCAAGGCTGTCATCCATGTGACTGGCATACTATGTATGGTGGAACCATTACAGTGACATCAGTCATTGCAAGCCTGAACTCCTTCACCAATGGTAGGAAGACGCTAAGGCATAGTCACTACCTCCGTACTGTAAGTATAACTTCTTTTAGCTATCCATATAACCTCCCCATGTGTGCTATAATTACATTTGTCATTATGACCTTATTACATCTCTAGCCCCTGCTGTGATTGAAAGCAACAGGCAGAAGCACTGGAGTAGAGTGGAGCACCTAAAAAGTGCCATGGTAAATCTACATGTTGTCATAAAACTGTCTTTTAATAGTAACAGTAGTAGGCATAATACAATGTTAAGAAACCAGTGACACATCTGTCATTTCTGGCATAGATGAAAGGAAATAGTATGACTGCAATGTTCAAAGTATTCCCTTAACTGTCCTTCTGCATAGATGGACAACTGGATCTTCATGTTAAGTGTCTTTGTTATCACATTGGTGAGGATATCTATGTGTTCAGTTTCCACTACTGTGTACATGAACAAACATTTCATGTATAATTTTCTGTCCTTTAGTATCACTGCAGCAGTACAAGGTCCATACATGTAAGATCATCATTATTACTTTGCTGTACATTTCACACCTTAAAACAGGATTGGCTGGCATGTGCCTGTCACCTTTCATTGATATATCTATGCCCAAGCAGTATGTTTACCTTACATATGTAAAGTATTCCCAGACATCAAAATGCATCTCTGACCATAGACACACTTTGGCCTGTTGAAATAACCCCAGCCATTAATCTAATTGCTGTAATACTACATTATAGGATGGCTATTGATTTATATATATGTGCATCCATATATCTAGCTATCTATATATCTATAGAGAGACAGATGGAAATGTCTAGTAAAAATAGAAAAACACACAAAAGTTGACCTAATGCCATCAATAAATAACAGAAAATGTCAACACTGAACTGTGTTTGCTCTGAGGCATACACTCTGAGCATGCAACATTTAAGCAACATATTTTGCAGTGGAGGATGAGCCCCCCTGCTACTTATAAATTCCGATTTAGATATACATACATATATATATATATATATATATATATATATATATATATATATGTATGGGACTACTTGAGATAATCAATAATCTCAGTAGACCGACTTTCATAAGACCAAGACCATAACACCAATATCCCACAAACCTGAAACCTGACATACCCAACATACACAATACCAGAAGAATAAAATCCCGACTTACCCCCGTTCAATGACATAATGAGAGAAAAAAAGAACACTATTGGAACAACACAGTAAAACATTCTAACCTAAATTACGTACTTGACCTTACCTACACCCCGCCCACCAACCAATACACGCAAACCCAAAGCAAATTCCACTGAATATTCATGACTGTGTCTATAACATGTATCACCGATATGTATATTACTTAAAAAAATTAAAAAACAAAACAACAACTTTAATTTTAGGGGCTAAGCAGGCTGCACCCCTGCTCACCTGCACTTCATCCCCCCCCAAACCCCCTGAAAATTAAATATAACAACTCCAAAATCACACCACAGTGTGGAAATGAGCAGATTTCCTGTTCTGCTTAGCTTGTACTGTTGGCATTGGCATTTCAAAAGTTCTTCACAAAAAGAGTAGTCAGCATTTTGTATTGTGAAACTTCATAACTGGTAGTATCTCTAGAAAGGTTGGTCTTACTAGAAAGTTGGTCTCTGGAGATTTCGTTATCACACACACACACACACACACACACACACACACACACACATATATATATATATATATATATATATATATGTATCTTTAGATTTATATTATAGATCTATATATCTATCTATACATACACTACACACACACACAGGAGAGACTCCGATGGGTACCCGGGGTGGGTCCTGGAGCCCGTCAGGAGGGCACACGGAAATGGCATGGAATATTGGAATCAAAGAAGAAGGAAAGAAGAACAGAACTTTGGGACTCCCCCTTCCCCACACAGGCTGTATACAGGTTACACAGGTTGGCTTCCAGCCCCACAGTGAAAACTTTTGCAACTTTTCTTAGTTTCTTTGCATACAGGCAATTTATTGACTTAGAACTGAAGTACCCTACTGAGGAAGCGGAGCATATAGTTGCAGAATTAAAAATTGTTTTTTTTTTAAGGGGATACATATGTAGTATACAGTATACCAGTAACTACAAAACTACAAATATAATATATATATAAATGGAAATGGACCATCTTGAGCTAGCTACCACGTGGAGGGAGTAGCCTTATTGCAGCTTTTCATTTTCATAAGGTGTACTCCCTAGGCTAGAGCTTGTTCACTTTATCTTTTCATTCATATATATATATATATATATATATATATATATATATATATATATAGGTTCACTTTATAATTTTGAAAAACAGAAATCTCAAATTTCAGTTTTCCGAGCTTATAAAGTCGAACGTTGAAAATCGCGAAAGCGCGAAATTCAAAATACCAAAGTTCGGAGCTTCTGGTGTTGCAGTGTGTGAATGGATAGGTGTAAGTTTAGATAAGTATTTATGAGTGTGTTGGTTAGGGGCTTTAGTGTATGGTTGTGTGTGTTTTGGCTGTGATGTGTGTGTGCAAGGGTCTGTGAAATGTGTGGGTGTGAGTTACCTTTGTGTGTGTGATTGTGCGATCTCGGAGTAAGTATATATAAGTGGGGGGGTGGGGAGATTGTGTGTATGTGTATGTGTGTGGTGTATTTGTAGTGTAGGTTCACGATTTTAAATTTCACAGTTATGGGATTTCGGGATTTAAAGCTTTCGGGCATAGAAAAACTGAAATTCGGGATTTCAGTTTTTCGAGATTCTCAAGTGAATCCATATATATATATATATATATATATATATATCTTAAAATATATAGATGGATCTACTTCATTAAATCGAATTATAAGAACATCAAAGTACAAAACGTTAATACCAGAATATCTAAATATCCAAAAGTCAAGCAGCCGTAAAACTGTCATTCTAATCATTGCAAGTTCATAATATTGAAAGTATTGTTACATGAGTCTTTACAACACTATTCCCATCTATCAACTAAAATACTACGTCCAAAATTGCATACATCAGATCACACCTATCTTAAACATTTGCAGGGGGGCTGTGCCACCTGCACCCCCCCACACTCCCTACATATTAAATATACCAACTCCGAGATCACACTACAGTAGAGAAAAGGTAAATTTCCTGATTCTCACTTTACACCAATCTCCAAAAGTTGCACACATGCACATGTTCTCTGCACAATACACCTACATACATTCAACATACACACTTCCCCTCCTACTCACTTGTCCCACCAGATTAACTACCACTACCACCATTTCTGTAAAGCTTAAACATCTGTTCTAAACAATAAAAAAGTCACTTACCTGTTTTTTACAAACTTATATCAAAAAAATCTCAAAAATCAAAGGAAAATGTTAAATGTTACCTCCGCCATGTTTGTTCCATACAATACATAACTTCTTAAAGTGATATCACAAGATATAAACTCTATAGCGTTAGGAAATCAACATATACAACATTAGAACACTCAACATTTTCAATTTTCAGTGTTTTGGTGTTAGACATTCTGGTCTTGATGTTTTGTACTGTAATGTTCTGGTAATTCAACTTAATGAAGGGGATGAAGGGGATCCACATTCATATGCACATATATATATATATATATATATATATATATATATATATATATATATATATATATATATATATATATATATATATATATACACACACACACACACACACACACACACACACACACACACACATATACTTACATACATTTTTTTGGTTAATTTTTTTCATGTCTCTTCATTTATTTTATTATATGCTACAGCACAACAACCTGCAGTCAGCCCACTGGCAATGAGCCCCAGAGAGGTGGCAGCAGCACCCAACCACCTGCTGAAGCTCCCAGCACATCTGAGTTCCAGCCCAAAAGGTCACACAAACAAACCAGTTAGTAAAAAACTAGAAGAAAAACCTAGCCAAGCTAGAGTTTTCACTGTGCGATACCGTAAACCTCCCATAATACAGTCCTATGGGATGTATGCAAATGACACCTTCAGGAGATCAAGTGTTCCAGCTAAATGGCTTCTGATTTTTAGTTAGGATATTTTGCAGACACCTTAATGGTTATGGACATCAGTTGGGTTTAAAGACCCTGTGTTTCTAGAGTATAGTCCAACAGTCCACTTATGCTGTGCTGATGAGGTCATAAAAAGACATGTCCACAGCTAGTAGCATTTGGCTTTGTTGGCCAGCCACTCCATAAAAACCTAAAGAGGAAAAGTAAAAAGTCATAGACATTCAGAAGCTATATAGCTGGGACACTTGATGTCCTGAAGGTGTCATTTGCATATATCCCATGCGCCTCTATTACACGAGATTCAAGGTATCACACAGTAAAAACTCTAGCTTGGCTAGGTTTTTCCTGTAGCATTTTACTAACGGTTTTGGTTTAAATTGGAAAATGTGCAGCAAAAGCTGTACACAGTTGAGTGTACCTCATTGACTCATATATTTTCTCCTTTCAGCCGATAATGGCATTGTTTTATTTTATGTAATTTTTCATGCATATCGTCACATGTCGCAATGGGAAATGCAATTTGAGGAGTCAGTCAGGTGACCTGATCACTTTAAGATGCTGAATGGCTCCTCCAACTCCATTTCTTATTGTGACTGAAAATGCTATGACGACAGAGAAAGAGAAGAGTCTGTTTAAATGTAATATTGAGATGAAGGAAAATAAAAGTGCATAAGGGATGTAAAGGACAACTACGGGCTAACCTTGCACTTTTTTTTTTACATTGCTGTCATTTCTTTATGAAAACACATTACTGTGCCTTGAAATCACTCTTTCCACTGCTTTTTAGCTTGCCGTGGTGTCAAATGTAGTAGCGCTAGGATCTTGTGGTTATTAAAATGTTTGTACATGCCTAATGCCAGTATTTTTTTACTTTTTCCACAGCTGTTTTTTCCCTGGATATACCAGTCACTTATTACATGTGCCATCTAACCCATCATCCTGCCTTTCAGACTAATAAAAGAGTATGCATGGAGGCATATGAGCTAGTTTACTGCTACCTGTTCCTGGACAATGCTATTTTTATGACAGAGTATTGTATATTCGTATCCAGTGTGCATTTTTACATCTTTTTAGAAAAAAAAAATTGCTCCTGGAACTTCTGTAGCTTATAGCAGATGTAAGCATATTTTTTTAATCTTGGCAGGATTAGAAATGGGTTTAGGGGTGTCTGTTGATGAAACTCCTGGTCTTGCTGTGATGTTTAATTTTAGAATGCTAGCTTTGCATGACTGGTGTGTAGTTGGGTAAATCAAGCTGAAATGCAAGTTGTGACAACTGCTTCTGTCCAACAAAACTCCATTAATGTAACCATTATTATTTATCCTGTATGGTCAAAGACAAATGCTTTAGGTAGGCTATGTATACGGGGGATGTTTGTTGGTGAAATTTGCTTTACTATACTATTTGTTGTTGTAATTCTGTCTTTACAACACTAATGTGTGATTGGATCAAGCAAGATTGAACACAAGCTGTGATTACTGGTTATGTGGAAAAATACATCTCTATAACCATTACTTATTTTTTTATCAATATAACCATTATTTTTTTTATTCTGACAGGGTCATTTCAGATGCTGTGGGTTGTAATTTGTATGGGGGCAGTCTGTAGATGAAACAACTGCACTGCTTCTTACTCTTGTAATTCTTACTTTGCAGGTCTAGTGTGCATTTGGGTGAAGCAAGCTGGAATATTCTTTATTACTACTGTTTGTAATAAGCAAAAATACATTAATGCAATAATTCTTTTTCAGTCCTGGAAGGATTTAACCATATACTGTAAGAAAGTAGTGGAGATGAGGCCTATCTTTGGATGACTTGACTGACCCTACTGTTTGATGTTATAATTCTAACTTTGTAGGACAAATGTGCATTTGGGAGAAGGAAGCTGGAATATAAACTGTGATCACCATTTCTGTGAGACAAAAAATACGTATTAATGAAATTATTTTTATCTTAGTTGGATCAATAAATACAAAATAATAATAATAGATATTTTATCCTGGCAGAGCCAAACCAGATACTTTATTTAGGTACTGCATGTGAGGGATTGTCTGTTGAATAAATGACTGGCCCTTTTTGTTTGCTGTTGTAATATGTATTTGGGTGAAGCAAGCAGGAATACAAGCTGTGATTACTGTTCTGTGAAACAAAAATGCATAAAATGTAATAATTATTTTTAATTTTATTTATTTATTTATTTATTTATTTATTTTACATTTGTTAATTGGGATAGTCCAACTGGATACATGTCCATTTTCAGTGGAGGCCCAGGGAGAAAAGCTCCAAGGAGCTTTATTATGGAAAGGTCAAACCAGATACTTTATGTAGGTCATGCTTATGAAGGCTGTTTATGGATGAAATTATTGACCCTTCAGTATATTTGCATGAAGTAAAATGAATACAACCTTTGACTACTGTCTGTGTGAAACAATACATTTATGCAACCATTATTTTCCTATTTTTAAACTGCCAGAGTCAAACAACATACCGTAGGCTAGACAGTGGGTATGAAGATTGTAGATGAAATGAATGGCTGTTTTTTTTTTTGCTGTTTAATTCTAACTTTGCAGGATTAATGTGTATTTTGATGAAGCAGGCTGGAATAAAATATGTGATTACTGATGTTCTTCCTTGTCACCACTGCAGTATTGTTTATTTTTGGGATATCTTGCTGAGGACAGTGAAATGCCTAGCCAGCATACCAAAGCCTTTACATCTTCCAGGCATCACATGTCAGATGTATGCCCTACGTGCCAGGCTTAGGGTACATATGAGACATACAAGTGCATAATCTTCAGAACTTCTTTGCTGCCAGTCTGAATGCTATGCTTGAATTTGATCTGCAAGCAGTTGCCCAGTTGGGTCCACTGCCCAGTCTACTACAAGTAAGTGCCCTGTTGGGCTCTCCCCCTCTTTTTTTTTCCTAACTATTACCTTAATTTACATGTCATCCAGGATATGAGTGTAGGTGGCGGATTCCCCATAGAGATAGACAGGCATAAGCAGTGCATTTTTTGTTTGGGTGCTACCCACAACCATATGTGTGAAATTTGTCTGGCATCTGTCCAAAAGACACTCCGCAATTATTTGTTGTCTCTTTTTATTTACCTGGAAAACCAGCAAGTGAAGCTTTTGGCTCAGGGTACCATGGCTGAATCTGCAGCTTTTTGCTTGTTTTCAAGCCAGGAAATTTGTTTTGGTGGTATCTAAACAGACCATCTTCTCATGTATTTCTAAGGCCATTTCTTTTTGCTATTCTTTTCATGGTAAACAGCTTTCCTTTTTTTGTTCGTGCTCACTCTACCAGGGCAGCAGTCTCTGCTGGTACTTTTTTATGAGGGTCTGGATACTACATCCATCTTGGAAGCTGCAACTTGGTCTTCTGTTCACATTTTCACCAAACATTACAAGTTGGCTATCATTTCTAGGGCCAGGGCAGGATTTGCCAGGGCCGTCCTTCATGGGGTTTTGGAGGGCTCTTCTGTGGCTTCTCCTCCCATACTTTACAGTAACCATTCTCCCAAGGGTAAGGAATGCTGCGACAATGATAAGGAACAAAATAGTACTGTTGTGTAAGTTCTTATCATAGCAGTAGATGTCCTACTTCTCACTGTTGCAATATTCTGTCCATCCCTCCTAGCCCCTGTTACTTGCTGTCATTTTCTGTCTGGCTTCTTCTTCTTCTTCATCCTTTCCCGGATGTACATGTTCTTGCTTTCCTCTGGTGTTGCTCTGGTTCTTCTAAGGCATTTCAGTTTTGAGGATTAGATGCTCGTACATTGCATATGTACATTATTGCTGACACTTAGCATATATGGCACCCTGAAGATGTAAAGGCTTTGGTATACTATCTGGATGTTTGGCTATCCTCATCAGGATATCCCAAGAGTAAAGAATACTCCAACAATGAGAAGTAGGACTTCTGTTGTTAAGGTAATATCTTACACAGCTGTACATTTCTGTGAAACAAAAGTACATTCATGTAACAATTACTTGTTTATCCCAGTAGTGTCAATAACTAAATAAAATATTCATTTTTTTTATCCTGGCTTGGTCAAACCACATATGGTGGGTAGGCAGTGGGTATTAGGACTGTCTGTGGGTGAAATGATTGACTGCTGCTGTTTGCCATTGTTTTCTGGCTTTGTAAGATTAATATATATTTGTATACAGCAAGCTGGAACACAAACATTGATTATTGTTCTGTGAAAAAAAATGCCCAAAATGTAATAATTATTTTTTTATCCTGGCAGGGTCAAACCAGATAATGTGGGTAGGGAATGGGCTTTGGGTATGTCTATGGATGAAATGACTGGCCCATGCATTTTGCTGTTGTAATTATAACTTTGTAGGACTAGGGTGTGTTTGGGTGAGGCAACCTGGAAAATTAGCAGTGATTACTCTTTCTGTGAAAAAATAATAGATTAATGTAATAATTATTTTTTTATCTTGGAAGAGTTATACCAGATACTTGAAGTTGGCTATGGGTATGGAAGCTGCTTGTGGCTGAAATGATTTGTGTTTTGTTTCATAGATTCATAGTCTGTTACTAGGCTAATGACCCAAGGGGCCTTTCAAAGCCTAGCCAAGTTTTCCTGAAAGAATAATGATGTCCTGCATCCAAATAGGACACTGAGAACCAGGCATTTACAAGCTACCGCTGTCCATAAGGGACATGGGTGCCAGGCCTGGTGTAAATTTCCTATTCCCCATCCACTTGTCTAGTTTGTGCTTAAACTGGGTAATAGACTAACTCAGCTTCACATGGATGGGAAGCCTGTTCCATATGAGAGGGGGCAGGCTCTGGGAGACATATCTGTCTCTCCAGCATAATCTGTTTATGTCACAGACAAATTTAATTTCCTTAGGCCTTGTATTTCTGGTTCACTTTGAGTTACGAGTATGTAGGAGATTCATAAGGGTGGTGTTTGTGGATGCCTTGTATGCTGCAATCTATAGGAGACTGAGTAAAGCAAAAGGGCTTTAAGTTGCATGGCATAAGGCTGGTTTGTTCTGGCTTGTATTCTTTTTGTAAGGAACCTCTGAGGTCACTCTAATTGCTGTATGCCTGGTCAGCTACACACCAAAGGCAGCATTGTACTCTATGACTGGTCTAATAAGGGTGGAGTACAATGGGGTAATGACCTCTTTGGACCTAGATGCCATGCTCTTACTTATAAGTTGCCCAGCATAAAAGGATTTCCTCACTACTGTGGACACATAGTGGTCAAAGGTAAGGCTACTGCCTATGTGCATACTCAGATCCTTGAGCACTGGGTCAACTCTTAGGGGTGTATAATTAACATTTTAATTAGCTGGGATGGTCGTTTTCCAAAGGGTACAATTGTGGATTTTTTAGCATTGAGATTAAGACCATGGCTTTGGCACCATTTATTAGTCAGAGATAGACCTTCTTGAAGAATGCTAGTGTCCGCAGAGGAGTTGATGATGACCCCCAGCTTGCAATCATCTGCAAACTTAGTCAGCGCTAAACCCTCAGCATTTGTTTCCATTTCAGAGAAATAGATGCCGAAAAGGTGCAGGCCCAGTACAGAGCCCTGGGGGACTCTGCTAGTGGCTGGCCTCTTGCTGGAGGTAATCTCAGCTATTTTGACCTTCTGAGTCTTATTAGTTAGCTAGCTGGCTATCCAGTGGGTGATACAAGGGTTTATACCTAAATTAGTGAGCTTGACTGTAATTCCTGAGTGGGGTATTGTATCAAACGCTTTGGCCAGGTCAAGATAAGCTGTATGTAGTCTTACCTTCATCCAATGCTTTGGTGACCCTCTGAAAAAGTCCACTAGATTTAACAGGCATGACCTTCCTTTAACAAAGCTGAACTGTGATGATGGATCTAGCATTTGCAGATTACCGATGTCCTCATTTATCATATCTATGATGATTCTTTCCATGGCTTTACATATGAGGCTGGTAAGCCTTATGAGCCTGTATTTACCTGGATTAGCGGATGGACTTCCTTTGTGCAAGGGAATGACTGTAGACATCTTCCATTCCTTGGTCACAAAAACCTAACTGAAGGCTCCCATTCAAAAGTGATTCAATTGGACCAGAGAGGTCATGTTTCATGCTATTTATTGAACATCTGGTGATGTTATCGGGGCCCATCAATGTAGTGTTTTTGGCCTTGGAAAGTGCATTAATGACATACTCCCTAGTAATGGTTCAGGGGATGGTGTTATGTGGTATAGCCTTTGGACTATCCGGGGGAAGTAGGAGGTGAAATTTGAGCTGAACCTGTCATCCAAAAGATTGGCAATGGCCTTTGGTTCAGTGTGAGTGATGCCATTTTCAATAAGTTGTGTGCATTGCTGTGTTATTTCATCTGAGGTTACGGACATAGCTGTAGAAAGCTTTGTGGTTGTCCTTTGCCTGAGAAGCTTTTTTTTTCTTCAAATTTTGTCTTTGAAGTATTAATTACCCCTCTTAGGTGCCTGTTTAGATTGGTCATGGTGCTTTTAGTATGTGTGGTTTATTCCTATGCTGGTCCAAGATTTTTTTCTTTTGTTGTGTAACAGATTGATAGTGTGATTCCATCAAGGTGGCTTGTCTTTTGAGTTTGTCTTATTCTTAAAATGAATGGGTACGACTCATTCTATACAGCTTTCAATATGTCTGTACAGAGATTTTGTATATAGCTCAGTGTATTCTATGGTGTTTACTGGGTTTGGGGGTGCTTGGAATTTAGCTAAGGTGTTGCTTAGTAGAGAGAGGTTAGCCATGGAATAGTTCCTAAAGGTTTTTGGTTTTGCTGGATCCCCAGATTTAATTTTGTTTCAAGCAATAGGTTCATAGGTTCATAGGTTGGTACTAGGCTATTAGCCGTAGGGCGTAAACAAGCCTAGCCATAACAATTCCCTGGCTATTTCTTCCCACACTATTTACTTCCCTGGACCCCTTTCCTTTCTTCCATCCAATCGTCACGGTTCCTTTTGAAGATGGCCAAAGATGGATTCTGCTTGACATGTATGGGCAATGTATTCCAAAGTCTGGGGAGTCCCTGGGTCAGGAACCTATCCCTCCAGCATGTTTTGTTTATTGTGATGACAAGGTTTAGATCCCTGGAGCGTGTGGCTCTGAGGGATTGGGATTTCTTTAAGTGTAGCATGTCCAACAGCTCTGGGTTTGACATGGCCTTGTATGTTAAGCAGAGATCGCCTCTGAGTAGACAATATGCGACTGAGTATAGCTGGAGTTTTTTAAGGCTGTCAGCATAGGGCATCTGCTTTAGGCCTGTGATTCTTTTAGTGAGGTATTTCTGTGGCCTTTCCAGTTGTTGCAGATGTTTTGAGAGGTACATACCAAATGGGGCGTTGTATTCTATAATGGGTCTAATGAGGGATGAGTACAGTGGGACAATGACCTCCTTTTTTCTGGTTGAAAAGCCCTTAGTGATGAGGTGTGCCACATAGAAGGATTTCCTGACTGTTGTGGTGTTGTGGTTATCGAAGGTGAGACCACTGTCCACCTGTGTCCCTAAGTCTCTTATCACACTTTCGGTGTTTGGTGTCCTGCCACCTATATGGTAATTCACGGGTACATGTTTTTTCCCAAAGGGGATAACTATACATTTCTTGGCATTGAGCTTGAGCCCATGGCTCTGGCACCAAGCATCTGTTTCTGTAAGGCCCTTTTGTAGAGTATCCACATCATTTGGGGATTCAATAATGGCTCCTAGTTTGCAGTCATCTGCGAACTTTGTTAGCCAGAGTCCCTTAGTGTTGGCCTGTACTTCAGAGAAGTAGATGCCAAACAAGAGCAGTCCCAGGACTGAACCCTGAGGTACTCCACTTGTCACTTGTCTGGAGCTGGATTTGGAGTTGGCTAGTACTGCCTTATGGTCAGATCCAATGAGCAAAGACATTACATTTAGTGAGGAAGATCAGTCCCCCATGTTTGTGAGCACAAGGTCAAGGATATTTTTATATCTGGTAGGAGAATGGACCAACTGTTCCAAGATGTTGATATTAACAAAGTTTAGGGATCACTGGGCTTGTGCAGTAGAAGTGGTGTAGGATTCCCAATCTATAGAGGGGTACATGAGATTCTCCATGGATATCATATTGGATTGAACGGTGAGGGTCTCTAGTACATTGAAACTGGTAGTATGGGTTTCCTGAGACATAGAGGTGGACCTATATGTTGCAAGGATATGGTACAGCACATTGTTTATGGTCAGCTGCACATGTATGTGTTCCAGTCGGTCACACACTGTAAGTAGCCTGGATGTGACATTAGTCTTAATATAAACAGACACTCCTCCACCTTCAGTTCCCTCTTGTGTAGTAGCTGGTCTAAAAGTGTGAAAGGCATTATGATCTTGCATTGCTGGGGTACTCTCAGCAACTTTAAACCATATCTTAGTTACTACACAGATGTCTAAATTCTTCAGGGACAGGAAGACTTGCAGAGAGTGGAGTTTCTTGTTAAGACTTCTAGCATTGAGCAGTACCACTTTCAGGTATTCCTTCATAGATTCAGTTAAGCTGGTAGGTTTATCAGCCTGGCATTGCCTAAAAATGGTACTATGAGGGTTGAAAAGGTCTTTGCCAATATCCAAAAACCTAGAGGGGATAAGTGCAGATCATCCCTGGCAAAACAGAGTGGTCCTCCCAGGTTGGCAGATATTGTACCCCCCTGGAATGACACCAGAAGCTAAGTCAACTGTTAAAATCAATAATTTTCTCTTGGTAACATGGCATCATCCTTGGAGAAGGTAGTATGCTGCTCAGTGCTAGGCTCAAACCTGCCTGAAACACATAGTCAGCGAGCTCGATCATGTCTCACTTCATATAGTCAAGGGAGGCTTGCCTCAGGTCATTAACACCCACATGGACTATGACAAAGTCATACTGGTACCTGTGGTTCAATGACCTGAGTAACTGTGTGACTTGATGGATCCTAGTCCTGGAAAGGCAGCTAACTGTGACTCTCTTCTTACTCAGTCTGGTGAGGGGGATATTGGTGTGCCTCACTATAGAGTCAGCATTGACCAGGAAATTTGGCCATGTGCGGGTAGTGTAGGCACTAGATACAATGTTACTATGTGTAGCTCTGGCTGGTGTTTTAACAAAATGCTTATGTGATGGCTGAGGACCCTTTCTTTCTAATGTGCAGGAGGTCTTAGTGTTTTAGGAAGGATACCTCTAAGTACCTGAGCATAAGTAGTTTTATGCATAGGGTCTTTACCCTGTGCAGTAGGTGTGGGGCAAGTGTTACTGACAACCTCTATTGGATTAGATTTGGTTGTATGAGAGAGTTTTGCCTCCAGAGTTAAAGTGTATTTGCACCTCTCACATACACTATCTGTTTTATTAAGAATATGTGGGTTGTCACTGTACATGAGGCAATTGCTAAAATGCCTCAGAATACCTACCTCAACCAGACTGACGACAGAGACAATCAGAAAGTGCATATCCATGGCCACTGATCTACTAGAGGAGAGTGAGGAAAACTTAAATATTGAATAAGTCAATAAGTCGAGGAACTTGATGAGGCAACCTCAGCTATGAGCAAACTAGATGCTCTAGTAGTTAAAAAAATGTTGCCTAGACAGTAATGCCACAAGAGTGCAGACCACAGACCAGAACAAAGACACTTAGAATAACAGGCAAAATAAGCCTCACCAGCAATTCCCAGCTCAGAAGGATGGAGGTTACTCTCTCCTCCCATAAATGTGTAGACCACAAACTTCTTATTGTAAAACCTGAAGCCCAAGTGCTTAAACCAGAACTAAGACACTTTTAGAATAACTGACAGAATATGCCTTCAACTAACAATTCCCAGCTCAGAGCGGTATAAGCTACCTTGTCTGCCACAAGAGTGTAAACTGCAAACTTTCCTTATGTAAGATAACTAGTTGGAAGCCCAAGTGCTTAAATCAAAACTAAGAGGCTTAGAATAACAGTTACAATTTAATCAGGCTCCTTACAAGCAGTAATAAATGTAGCAGAATAAATGCAACTGAACACTTCAAAAACAAGCAGAAAAAGGTAAAATAAAGTAATAAGGTAGGAAAAAGCACAGATACAGTAAAAGCAGTTGAGTGAAGTACATTTTTTTTGGCAATAGAGGAAAACAAAGATAATTCAAGTTTAAGAGACTAAGGGGGTGGGCCTTCCCATCTGATCTCTCAGTACTCAGTAGAATGAGCTGATGAGATGGGACTGAGAGGAGTGTCCAAAACTGGATTTATAAAAGGGGTGAGCAACTCAAAAGCCACAGAGTTTAAGAGTACAACAACAGTACGGTGGATGGATGGTAAAAATCAAATTGAGGAAAACCTTTTTATTTAAAAAAAATAAATTAAATGTTTATCAATTCATTCAAAAGCCTGTGCTTTCTGCTCATATTTGATACTGCAATACATTAGAGCAGACTGTGGGCTACATTTCTCTGTGATATGCTATAATGGTTACATTTGTTTTCATAGTGCATTTAACTGAACTGAATATTTGCTTTTGGAGATTTTTTTTTCATAGCATTCATTCAGTTCCTTACATTGCTACGCTGTTTTGGTTATTCACTGTTCTCACAGAAATCACTGCTTACTTAGAAAAATTGCATTTACTATGGTACTTGCTGTTGTGATGTTGCCATCACTGGGACTCTCTGCTAGGATATCATATTGCTTATGCAAACATGCCACTATGGAAGGGTTAACCAATTCTCACCCAAGCATACCTTGAAGCAACTGGTACTGTCTGTGAATTTGCTGTATGCTGGATAGGAGCTACCTACCTCCACTATCACAGCTATACCATAGTGATGTGCAACAATATATATATATATATATATATATATATATATATATATATACACACACACACACACACACACACAGTGGATATAAAAAGTTTACACACCCCTGTTCAAAGGACAGGTTTTTGTGATATAAAAAAATGAGACCACAATAAATCATTTAAAAACTTTTCCCACTTTTAATGTGACCTATGACCCTTACAATTCAATTGAAAAACAAGCAAATCTGTTAGGGGAAAAAAATAAAAGCGTACAATATGCTGGTTGCATAAGTGTGCACACCCTTAAACTAATACTTTGTTGAAGCACATTTTGATTTAATTACAGCATTCAGTCTTCTTGGGTACACACCTGCCATCAATTAAAGAGACTCTTGATTAACCCCAAAATAAAGTTCAGCTGTCCTAGTAGGATTTTCCTGACATTTACTCAGTTGACTGCTACAGTAAGAGCCATGGTTAACAGACAGCTTACAAAGCATCAAAAGGATGTTATTTTTGAAAGGTATCAGTCAGGAGAAGGGTACAAAAAAATTTCAACAGCATTGGCTATACTATGGAACACATGGAAGACAGTCATCAAAAAAGTGGAGTAAATATGGAACAATAGTGATGTTGCAAAGAACTGGACATCCCTCCAAAACTGTTGAAAAGACAAGACAAAAACTGGTCAGGGAGGCTGCCAAGAGACCTACAACAACATTGAAGGAGCTGCAGAAATTTCTGGCAAGTAAAGGTTGTGTACTACATGTAACAACATCTCCTGTATTCTCCATATGTCTGGACTATGGGGTAGGGTTGCAAGAAGGAAGCCTTTTCTTACACAGAAAAACATCCAGGCCGAGTTAAGATTTGCAAAAAAAAAAACATCAAGTCTCCCAAAAGCATGTGGGAAAATTTGTTATGGTCTGATGAGACCAAGGTTGAACTTTTTGGCCACAATTCCAAAATATACATTTGGTGCAAAAGTAACACTTTGCATCACCAAAAGAGCACCATCCCCACGGTGAAGCATGGTGGTGGCAGTATCATGCTTTCGGGTTGCTTTTCTTCAGCTGGAACAGGGGATTTAGTCAAGGTGGAGGGAATTATGAACAGTTCCAAATGCCAGTCACTTTTGGCCCAAAACCTTCAGATGTCTGCTAGAAAGCTGAAGATGAATTTCACCTTTCAACATGACAATGACCCAAAGCATACATGCAAATCAACAAAAGAATAGCTTCAGCAGAAGAACATTAAAGTTTTGGAATGGCCCAGCCAAAGCCCAGACCTAAATCCAATAGAAAATCTGTGGGGTGGCCTGAAGAGGGCTGTGCACAAGAGATGCCCTTGCAATATGAAAGATTTGGAGTGCTTTTGCAAGGAAGAGTGGGCAAATATTGTCAAGTCAAGATGTGCCATGCTGATAGACTCCTACCCAAGAAGACTGAATGTTGTAATTAAATCAAAAGGCGCTTCAACTAAGTATTAGTTTAAGGGTGTGCACACTTATGTAACCAGTGTATTGTACGTTTTTTATTTTTTATATTTTTTCCCCTAACAGATTTGTCTGTTTTTCAATTGAATTGTACGGATTATAGGTCACATTAAAGATGGGAAAAGTTTTGAAATGATTTATTGTGGTCTCTTTATTTTATATCACAAAAACCTGGCATTTTAACGGGGGTGTGTACACTTTTTATATCCAGTGTGTGTGTGTGTGTGTGTGTGTGTGTGTGTGTGTGTGTGTGTGTGTGTGTGTGTGTGTGTGTGTGTTTAAGGTGAGATTTCCACAGCTCCCTCCACCATGTCTTCCACTCTGCACCCCCACCCCATGCTGATTAACTTTCAGACTACATCCTCCCCTTCTGCAAAGTCCTGGATCCGCCACTGTATGAAGTGCAATAAATAGAATTTTTGGTATGGTGGGGAATGAGATTTTTTCATTCCATACCTTTTGGCCCCAGAATGCATCTGGAAGATCCAAAAGCAGTGGTGTCTCCATATTCTTAAAGGATACGCAAACCTCTAGACTGGTAACCCAGCATAATGCATCCGAGATACTTCAGGTACAACTAGCACTGGGTAAGATGGCGATACAAGTCATAGCCTGCTACAGAACCCCAAACATGTCCCTAGACTCACATGACAACTTCCTAAGCACCCTGGAATCTATCAAGGTCCAACACAATACTCTCATACTAGGTGATTTCAACTACTCTTCCATCAACTGGGAAAACTATTCAAGAACCAATGTACAGGCCCAACGCTTCCTGGAATTTATCAGTTCCAATGCCCTGGACTAGATCATTCTGACCTCCACTAGAGGAAGCAACATCCTCGACCTGGTTATCACCAACATGGGAGACCGTTACTCCACACCTTTAGTCAGCTCCTCCCTGGTTAAATCTGACCACAAACTGATCACCATGGAAATTGCCATCTCAACTATACCCCTCTCTAAGGTGATGACACTGAAAAACTTCTCTAAAGCTGACTGTGAGGTCCTAAATGCAGAGGTGACTAACTTCTAGGCACCCATGCCAATGGAAAATAGTTGCATGACTGCCGAATCATACACCAATGCACTGTACGAGCAGGTACGCAAATGCATGGACCTTGCCATACCAAATAGAACTAAGACACTCTTCTCCAAAAAAAGGAAGTCAATCTGGTAATCCCCAGCCATCAATAAACTCTACAACAGAAGAAAGAAACTGTTGCAGAAACAAAATGAAGTGACAAGACTGGAAAACCTCCCTTATCAGTGTCAACAAAAAGCTGAGATCCCTTATCAAATCCTCTAAAGCCAGCTATGAAGGCAGAATTGCAGCTGACACCAAAAACAACCACAAAGCCTTTTATAGCTATATCAAGACTCTCAAAGGCAATACCCAGATTTGCTCTGAGTTATTGCACAATGACACCTCCTGTACTGAGCCATCAGATATAGCCAACATACTGGACGACAGATTCAGTGCAAATTTACCCCATCTCCCTTTCAAGGGCCCTATCACAATACCAGATGAAAGCCTGATACCCACCATTTTTGTGGCACAGGTTAAAGCTGCATTGTCCAAAGCCAAGAATGCAGCATCCATGGGACCTGATAATATCCTTGGCTGCATCCTACATGAGCTACAAAATGAACTGGCACGACATCTGTGTACCCTGTTCAGTCACAGCCTTACTTCAAGCTATGTCAATAACGAATGGTGCACTGCTACAATCATCCCACTCCATAAAAGGGGAGCAACTACAGACCCTAGGAACTATTGCCCCATTAGCCTGACAAGCCTGGTATGCAAAGCTATGGAGCGCATCATCATGGACCTGCTTAACAAAGATATAGGCAATCTCCAAACTCTTGACCCCACACAGTTTGGCTTTGTCAAGGGGAGATCCTGCCTGCTGAACCTGGTTGACTTCTTTGAGGCAGTCCCCAAGGCTGTGGATGAGGGTAAGGTAGTGCGGGTCAATAATATAACATCGAAGTCTTAAAACTTTGAATGTTATAATATCAACCCCAATTCACTGAATGCTTGAAATAGCGAAGTTGCAGAACACCGAATATTTTCCTAGGGAAAGTATTCGGTGGGCTGTTTCTGTGGCTTCGCTATTTCCTTGACCGTGGTGCGAAGGTGACCGAATGGGTTAAGGTAAGTGTGCAAACGGGCTGAGGTAAGGTGAGTGTGCGATAGTTGGGGACCTTAGGGTTAGGGAGTGGGTAAGGTGAGTGTGCGATAGTTAGGGACCTTAGGGTTAGGGAGCGGGCAAGGTGAGTGTGTGATAGTTGGGGACCTCAGGGTTAGGGAGTGGGTAAAGGTGAATGTGCGATAGTTAGGGACCTTAGGGTTAGGGAGCGGGTAAGGTGAGTGTGCGTTAGTTAGGGACCTTAGAGTTAGATTTGGGTTAAAGTAAGCGGATAGCTAGTAGTGTATGTACAGTTTAGTGTAGGGTTCTGTGAAGTGTGTATGTGTGGATTATGTATTTTGGTGTGCTTGTGCTGTGTGTGTGTATTCTCGGAACAGCAAATTTTTTCCCTTGGAAAAAATTTGCTGTTCTGAGCATTCGAATATATCACATTTCGAGATTCCAAGGTCGAGCTTATGGTGTGCAACATTTTGGAATTTCGATAATATGATATAGACCTAGGTAGTGCATACAGCCTACCTTGACCTGGCCAAGGCCTTTGATACCATTCCCACTCAGGTATCATTGATAAACTCATCAAACTAGGCATCAATCCTTACATCACTAGGTGGGCTGCAAATTGGCTCACAGACATGACACACAGAGTGAAAGTTGCGGATTCCAAGTCAGACTGTCGATCAGCCTTGAGTGGAGTCCCACAGGGATCAGTCCTGGGTACTCTCCTGTTTGGCGTCTACTTCTCAGATGTCCAGGCCAACACAGAAGGACTCTGGCTGACCAAGTTCGCTGATGACTGCAACATCCTACAAAAGGGCCTCTCTGAGACCAATGACTGGTGTCAGAACCATGGCCTGAAGCTTAAAACCAAAAAATGCATTATCATCCCCTTTAGAAAAAACTCAGTTCCCACAAATTACCATGTTGATGGGAGCCCACTGAACACTGAAGGGGCCATAAGAGATCTGGGCACCCAGGTCAACAGCTACCTCACCTTCGACCACCACATTGTCACTGTGGTCGGAAAGTCCGTCTGTGTGGCACATCTTATAACCAAAGGTTTCACATCCAGGAAGAAAGTGGTCATCATCCCTCTCTACTCATCCCTCATTAGACCAGTCATCGAATATAACGTCCCGTTTGACACGTACCTGACCAGACACCTACAACAGCTGTAGAGGCCACAAAAGTACCTCCCAAAAAGAATCCTAGGCCTTAAACACATGTCCTACATGGACAGACTCACAAAACTTCAGCTGTTCTCAGCCTCTTATTGTCTACTTAGAGGTGATCTCTGCTTGACTTACAAAGCCATGTCAAGCCCAGCCCTACTTGAAATGGTACACCTAAAGAAATCCCAATCCAACCATACCACACGCTCCAGAGATCACAACTTCATTACCATAATTAACAGAATATGCTGGAGGGACAGATTCATCTCCCAAAGACCGCCCATACTCTGGAATAGGCTTCCCATTTATGTCAAGCAGAGCACCTCACTGGCCCTCTTCAAGAGAAATCTTGACGAGTGGATGGGTAACAGAAAGTTCACTCCAGGGATCATTCCAGTTGCACTGCCAGATATGGACTCTGTGAACTAATATTGGGTGGCACGGTGCCTGGAGAATTTTTTGGGCTAGGCTTGTAAAGGCTCTAGGGCCATTAGCCTAGTACACACCTATGAACCTATGAACCTATGAACTAATCATTTCTGGCTGTGCCAGTCGTGAAACTCATTCCCAAAATCCAAAGTATAAAGTGTTTCATTTATTATATTTATTATATCCCAGACCTCTAGGAGCATATTCTAAAATAAACCTGCCTGTCATGTACACACACACACACACACACACACACACACACACACACACACACACACACACACACACGTGCACATACATATGACTAAGATGTAAAAAACTGTGTAGGTGGTGAGATACCCTTCAAAGAGATTGGTGACATCTTTTGATAGGTGAGTATGGACACAAAACAAGTCAGAAAGGTTAATATGTACTTTAATATATTGTGGTGCACCCCTGAAGAGTTATATTGTCATTAACACTGGAAACAAAAAAAAAAAATCACAGGTGTGGAAAATGTTATAATAATGCCACAGTGTGACATCCACCAGTTAGTTTCTAATAATTTCCATTTTGGAAATTAAACTGCTGGACTACCTGGAATAAAAATATCACATTGGAAATCTATTGTTTCAGAAACCAAGTTAAATGGACACCTATGACTTGGCTCTTGAAATAAAAATGGTTGCTCTCCAATTAGTTTTTCAAATCTAACCAGGACAGATTTTCTATATAAAATTCCTCCATGCAGAAAGCTCAGACAAAGATGGCTTACCTTTGTTAACAGACAAAAACAGCCAAAAACACAAAAAAATAACTTGTGGGTAATAATTATAGACTTAGATTCAGGGAAATTTGAAATCTAGGAAACAGCAAAGAATTAACCATACTGAGCACATTTTAGAAAAGCAGCAAGACAGACATAGATAAATATGTATACATTTCCTGCATAGTGTGTAAACAAAAGATGGGAGGCTTGAGCTTTTAAGATTTCTTATTCAGCTAGTGCAGAAAGACAGATAAGCAGTGTTCATATTTTTAGATTACTCTTATAAAATATATAAATACATAAATAACAACTGCAAGAGGATCTAAGCATATATTTTGTTTATCTTTAAATTTGGATCTAGAACATGCACAACATTTCAGCCCTACATTCTTGGTATTAGGTACTTTGTATTAAGGAATTATCTTAGATTACTAGTCAGCTCAGTTTATTCATTTGTTGGGTGGGCAGGATTAATCCACAAACTTGGTCAACATGTAAGAAATACACAGGGGGACTCATGAAAGAGATAGTGGAAGTCCTGGGTGTAGAACATTTAGTTACTACAATGAGTAAAAGAGTAGATTGCTTTTTAAATTGCTGTCATGCATTCAAGGTAATATTTAAAAAAAATGATAGGCTTAAATGTAGTTTAAAAGACAGGAAAGAAGTGACAGGTCAGTTTTGCATAAGTCAAATGTATAACTTGCTTGAGTTTATTTTCAAATTCTTAAATATGTTTTCTGTGATTTTCTTTTCAAATTTTATTCAACCTGTTATTGTACAGTCAAAATGCATTCTGTGCTTTTCTTGAATGGTAACTGTCAAAACATGAGAAGCCTTGTTAATTTAAATGAATTGGCAATAGGCACAATTCACTTTCTTGCAGCCTGAATTATTAAATAAATCAATAACATGATAAAAATTAATGTATGTGCAAAAAAGAATCAGAGCCAAGGTGGTTACAAAGACACATTTTCATCATTAACTAAGAGAAGAAATCAGCAAGGTACCAGTTTTAGACATCTAGTAATAGAACTAACTCTAGAAAGAGTATTTTTCATCAAAAATGTTTTTAAATTATATATTCCAATATACATAGTACACATTAATATATTCAATGACTCAGTTTTGTTCAAACAAATCTGCTCCTCCATTCTCGTCAAAGTTATTATACATTATGCACTCCAATTTTAATACAATTTTATTCACTTTCAAATGGTCTGATGACAGACTTTCAATGTGTCTATTTTATTGTCATAATGGACTAAAGCAAGGCAGAAGATAACAGTAGGACAGTAAACGGACACCACATACCTTACAAAAATGAAAGCAGAATGTAAAGTTTTGGTCTCAAATTTATCAGAAAGTATGGAACAGAGGATTGCTGGATCTGGAAGAAACAATCTTATAGGATATTAAGATTAAGGTGAACACAAAACAGTATGGTTCATAGCTTGTCAAAACTATCAAGTGAAACAAATGTGAGGTTCTAGACTGTAGGACACCAGACTATGGGACAGTACGTAGGAAGAAAATCTAGTAAACAGAAGTAAAAGTAGTCCAGATGAGTGGCATTTAAATGTATGGAAATGTAAGGTATTTAAGAAATACAAAGCAATGTAAAAGATAAAAAGCAAGGCAACACAGTGATTAATGACAGAATAAGTGATGATAGCTATTCATAAAGGTAAAGTCCCACACTGAATAAATAATAGTTAATACAGTTTAAAGAAAGAAATAAAGTATTTGATAGACGTAACAGAGCAATGAAATTTAACAAACTTTATGTAGCATTTACAACAGAGTATGCAACACAATTTCAGCCTTTGTCTGGTTGGAACAATTTTAGATCTGTAACCTGTCCAGAACCTGAAGTTAATTGCATAGTTACAGCTCTGTGCTCATCTAAAGACTTCTTGTAAAACATGGCTTTTCTAATCTGGGAACGCATCACCAATGATTTAAAATTATGGTGACATGATATCTAGTTCAGACAAAGATTTTTCAAATTATTTAATAATTATAATGAAATTTATCATTATAAGATCTTCTAATAGCAGGGGCTTCAGCCTGCAGTTACATAAATTAAATTTTTCAAATAGAACTCTAAAGAGAACGTCATAGCCAAATGATAAACATGTATTAAGGGCAGAAGTGGCATTTTTTAAATATATTATTGATTACCAAACCAAAATAGTCAGTTTGCAAATACTACCTGTTAAATGTTAAAGTCATTGTTGCCTTATATTTATATAATATAGAAGGCAACTATGGGAGAAGTAATGGGAAAAGTTGTCATGGAGGGCATGTGCTAAAATATTCTGTTGACAACAAAACTATTACAGGTTTTATAGACTATAATTGGGAGCTAGTTTTTACAGATGCTAGATCTTAGATAGAAATGGTACAAAACTGAAGTCTGAATAAAAAAGAAATGGAAATTTGAAGAGCATTCTAGTGCTTGATAAAAGAGGTGATAATGCGGAAATTGCTATGATTCTGTATAAATGACATGGCTGTAGAGTTGTGTACAAATGACATGGCTGTGCATTAAATTGGAATTAGCTGGAGTTTGCATGTTCAAATGTCGTGGTGCTACTGTGTCAATTCATTAGGATTAGGTACTGTTGACATGTATAAAGGTAATGGTTGTGCTATGTATCAGGTCATTGCTATTAACCACAGATCACATGTACAAATATTATGACTGTAGTTTGTGCCAGTTTGTTGAGGTTAGCTACAGCTTACATGTAGAAATGTACATGGGACTGTCATGTGTTCATTTATTGGCATTAGCTGCAGTTCTAATTGCTTGGCTACATGTGTGACCGAATTTATGATGCTAGATTCAAAAAGGACTTCAGCGTTTAGTAAATTGTTATATAAAGCAGTCAGCCTATGTCCAAGTCCAAAACCAGAGGTTTCACCAGATCCCACTCTGTGAGTGTCAACGGGGATTAGTGGAGCTCTATGCCCAATTACAAAGGGGGATTGGATTTGTAACACATTAGAGCTGTACACTGTTGAAGATCACCCATGTACAATCTTGAAGCAATGCAGTAATCCACTGAAGGTTGTCTTGGTGAAGCAACAGCTTCATCTTTAAGAATGACTTCATACTGCAGGCAGTACCTGGTAGGAAGCCAAACTGCCTGCATAAGTAAATTCCACACACATTTAAAGCTGTTTCATTATTTTAGTCTCTGTGCGTGTGTGTGTGTGTGTGTGTGTGTGTGTGTGTGTGTGTGTGTGTGTGTGTGAGATTTATATAGGCATACACAATTAGGTAGTCAATGAATCATCCCAACAGTCAGTGGGGACAGATCACATAGATCATATTGTTAAAAAAAGAAGACTTTTCCTAGAGCACTAATGGTCTTGCATGCGTGTTCCCATCTGCAGATAGGAGTAATGCATGCATGACATATGTGCTACCTTCCATGCATGCATTCTTCCATCCATTATACAGATGGCGCCACTGTGCAGGATAGCCCGTGCATGTGCAGATTCACCTGTGTGGCAGCTCTAGTACTGCATGCAGGCACACTGCCTGTAGCACCAGGGCTACCATACTGGTAGAGCTGTCACTTCAGGCAACTTTGGATGGACCTGTCGGGTCTGCTGAGTCCTTTTGTTGGATCATGTTATACAAGGAATGTGTAATGAGATTTATTTACATAAAATGTTCCAAAATGTCAATACTAATTCAAGACTTAATAGCCAAAATCCTAGTCATTCAGTACCACTCACTTTCCAAGATGATGGCATTCCCAGAGAAGGGATGAACTTCAGGTTTAGGATAGTAAAACAAGATGGCATAGGCTATCTGCTGCACTACCCCAAACATTTTGGAACGTGTGGATAATGGGTCTATGTAGTGCCTTCAATATAGGCAAGATCACAACACATTTCTGCAAACATTGTAAAGAGCATGTTTTGGCTTTCAAAAAATGGTAAAGATGCATTAATCAATATGTTATTTTGTTTGTATATATTACTTATCTTGAATCAGATCAATTTCTTTTTTATTGAAATATAAAAAATGAGAAAGACAGATCAAAGATGGATGAGGAATATATCACCATTGTAGAGCTGTATAGACTCATTGGCACTCATAATGTGATGTAAGTTTATAAGGCTAATGAACATGTTATGGTAGAAGCAAGTAAAACAAGAATGCATTAGCTGCATCAAACCTTGTCTTGGAATGAAGAGAATGTTATTACAGAATGTCAACGTGGGTAACTCCAACTATATGCCTGTGTTCAGTCTTCTTTTTTTTATTTGATATATTGTAGATAAGATCTCCTGCATTTGCTAATAATACTCTTATATCTACAACCAGCACGGTGTAGAGGAAATTGACTTGACTGCAATGGATCCCTTAATTATACTAAAAAAATGAACTGAATGATTTTATTGTTTCATTTTATAGCATTATTTCTGGCAGACTTTTACTGCCATTTCAGTTTGTAACTAAAAGGACATATGGTCTCTACAAACTATTTGTATTGATATACCTAGCTTAGCCAACTGACATTGACAGTAACCTAAAGAGAAAGGATACAGCCCAGATACCTCTGTGGCATTAAGAATTATTTGTCACTTAACATTCTTTCAATACCAATTGCATAGTAGAGTGAGCTGCTTGTAAAATCTGCTTTGAAATTATATTATGTTCTATATTTCTCCAATGATCCTTTATAAAGTCACAAAATACACACTGGGTTATTGCAGGTGCTTACCATTAGTTTATGCAGTTAAAATAAGTAGATTTGCTGGCAGTTCATTTGGAGATTTTTTTGTATTAGCATGCAGTCAGTGCTAAGTCATCATGTTTGGTTTTCTGGCTCATTTCGTGAATGGGGATCACTTCCATAGACCCTCCCTCTGTCTGCATGAGTTCTTATTCAGTCCACTTTCTTCTCACATCTTAATGATATACATATAGGTGAAGTGGCAGTCTGCAGAACTGGCTGTAGCTGCCCATGAAGAGTCCGTGTGTGTGTGGGGGGGGGG
This sequence comes from Protopterus annectens, assembly GCF_019279795.1. NCBI lineage: Eukaryota > Metazoa > Chordata > Ceratodontiformes > Protopteridae > Protopterus > Protopterus annectens. Next base: position 1,849,721,780 of record NC_056728.1, read on the forward strand.
GGGTCTGTCTGTCTGTGTGCATATGATGATTGCCTGGTATCCCACCCCAGATAATGTCCTCTCTTATGCCCACCAAGCACTATGACCTTACTTAGGATAAAGTAGGTCTGACAGAAGATATGAACATCCATCTATCTATCTATCTATCTATCTATCTATCTATCTATCTATCTATCTGTCTGTCTATCTATCTATCTGTCTATCTATTTGCTTTTTTCTTTACTTACTGTTACTGATTTATTTTATTTCATTTACTTTATTTGTCATCTGATGTAGAACACTGATTTACTTGCACCTATTTTAAATTCTACTTGGCGTTACAGAAATATTCAGGTCAGAAACATATTACTTCTTTTCAAATATTATTATACAACTGCACAATATCCAGCAATAGATATTATAGATGTAGTTGGATGAAGATGAGTGAATTACATATGAAATTATACAATCCTACACAAAAGTAGCTTAGTGGCTGTGCTAAAGATATAGCAGTAGTGCTTACCTGAGGCTGTGTATTATTTACAATAGATGTGGTTCTTGATAGGAAACAAGGAGCTATGCTATTTGAAGGAGAGGAGATGGCACTAGTGCATTAGAAGATGAGGCTGAAGTTAATCTGAAGGAATACAGGGAGTTAGAGCCTACAGAGGGTAGTGTGTGTTACATGTTAACTACATTCATTGTGCAGTAGAATCGGAAGGATAAATAAGTTGGTCAGGTATACCTTTACCTAACACTGCTATTTTGGAAGCATCTGCACTGGAAAACTTTGAGTATGTGATTTTTTTAGTTCACATCAGACGTTAGTGAGGGAATTAACAGACTTTATCCTTACAGAAAGAAATTCTCATATTTTGAATCTAGTATTGAAAAAAGTAATATCTAGAATGGTATTTATTTTGAGGTGGTCTTGAAGGCTAGGTATTCTAAAATATTGGAAGCTTGTGAAATCATCTCCTATATAACACCATACTCAGGTTGCATCTCTATTGGAGTCAATGTTCCTTCTTCACATCAGTATCTGCTGTTTTATTGAGCCTGTCTTCAGTGATAGACTGTTCTGTCAAATTTTAATGGTGTTAGTCTAGGGTTGTATAATTTGGAGGTTACTGTACAAAGTAAGAGGGTACAGAAAGCAAAGATTTTTATGGCAGCTAGTGGGGCTTGCACCCTTCTTTATCCACCATTAGATATATAGATATATAGTGTTTTTTTTTTCTTTATTTTACAGTTTTAAGAAAAAGGTTCAACAATTAAGGCAAACTCTGAATGACATTATAATCTTTTACATTGTATTTCATATTTGCTTCTTATGTAGTTTGAAGAATCCTGCAAACCATTCCAGAAAATTGGCCTATTTTCCTCAATAATTAAATAAGTGCTTGTTAATTATGTTTAAAACATGGCTACTGATGTTAAAGAACATATTAAGAAGCCCACATTTTATTTGCAAAGGAGGACTTCAATAAAGTTTTAGCTGTAGCTTTGATTTGGATTGTATGTTTTAAGGGAAAAGTATGTGTTAGCATTAACTTGATCTACACAGTTATAAAGCTTATATATTCCATGCTGGTGACTTCTAGGTAGTTAGTTGTCTTGCCGATACATTTAAATGTAATATTATTGCCTGTAAACATATCTGATTTGCTTGATAGACTTGGTTTAATCAATATTGTTTGGGCATAGATTTGTTGTTGTTGTACTGTCGTAAGTCAGAAAATCAAAGTAAAACATTTTGTCTTAAGTTGCATTTTATATTTAGTCTGGGCTTCATATTAGTCCTTAGAAAATTATGCATTTTTCAAAGATATTAGGTGAAATATTAATGACTAATGCAGATACTGCATAAAGATAGGTAGAAGAATTACTTTAAAAACAACTAGACTTTGTTCAAAATCAAGGATATATCTTTCAAATGGTCTTTGACTTGCTTTTTATTCCATATGATTGTCTGAAAAAATAATAGCCGGTATTCATAGTCATTGGGTGGACACATCATGGGTATGTGCTGTGGATATTACATCTACCTTGCAGTTCACAAACTTGCCATACTGTTAACAAAACACAAGTGACATGACCCTTATAGTTGTATACACATGCAGAGTAGAGCTAAGTGAAGAAAGCAGCAAAACAACTGCCATTTTCAGAAAAAAAGTTATATACATTATATATACATTATATACACATGTAGAGTCCAGCAAAGTGAAGAACGCAGCTAACAAAACATCCTCCCCACGTCAGTAGTTTTACCATGTATGTACAATCACTAAATGGCACTAAAATAAATGATTTTTTCTGCAGTCACATTTCCACTGCTGCTGTAATAATTTTCCATTTACATATTACAGGTTTACAATATTCACTAAAGCCACATTGTTTTATGCATATCCTTGCAACTGTAGAAGTTTTACCATCTATGCACAATCATTAAATGACACCAAAATGAATGATTTTCTCAGTGATCACATTTCCACTGATGCTATAACGATGTTCCATTTATAAATGACAGGTGTACAATATTTACTAAAGTGATATTGTTTTATGCCCATTGTATGAATAAAACAAACATTGGTTAAACAAAATTCAATAATCTTACCTTATTTTGAACAGTTTCATATTAATCTCTCGTATATTGTTTTCCTTCCATTAAAACAATTTATAATCTCCTAATCAGTTTGCCACCTAACTTGAGTAATCTTTAGGTAATATGGTGTTGTCACATTAAGTCCAGGGTCTTTTGTCTATTCAGTATGCAAATTAGGCCCTTTTATGTTTATCTGTATGAACCGCATTAACTTGCTAACATCTCGGGTGCCTTATTCTCATAATACATTCCCCTTTAAGCTTATCCCTTAAGTACGTTACACTTAGTCATAGAGAGGTGGGTGCCTTATTCTCATAATACATTCCCCTTTAAGCTTATCCCTTAAGTACGTTACACTTAGTCATAGAGAGGTGTATTTATCAAAATGCCTCTGCATTTTCATAGTCAGCATGACATCCACAGACCTTATTTACATAACTACATAGAGCCACTCTTTGTGGATTAACTCTACAAACATGCACAGGGCACCACTATGAATACTACTCGATATTTCTTACAACTGCTAGAAAAATGAATATGAACCCCTTTGAACTTTATAACTGACTTATTTATTTATGCATTTATTTATTTAATTATTTATTGACATTTGATTACTGGAAAAGTCTGACTGAGTAGAAGGCCATTTTCAGCAGAGGCCCAGGGAGAAAAGCTCCAAATTATTACAAAACCTTTTAAGAACAATAATTTTACAATCTCTAAAAATAAAACAAAAACATCTGTAGTTTAAATAATTATAACAAATTAGACATAATATAAACACTGGTTAAGAATCGATACAAGTTATATGACAATCATTTAATAATTAGAGGAATTTTAGACAGTTTGTAGAGAAATTAAACGCAAGTTATTCTAATACAAACAGGAACTGCAATGTGAAGTGAGGAAAACCAGGCTTATGGTATATTTAGAGAGAAGGTCAAGGAAGAAAATTTGATAGAAGTAAAGAAGTAGGCAAAGAAGGGAGAGTTAGGAGGTATAAGGAATGAAAAGGTACTTGTTCACATTTAAGGATATAGTCTGTCCTGGTTTTGAGCAAGAACAGAGTCAGATTTTAGCTAAGAAGTCTTTCAGAGTGGTTTAGAAAGATGGGAGGGAGGGTACTGACCTGATGGATACAGGTAAGGGGTTCTAGAACTTAGCAACCTTATATGAGTACAGGCAATGCCCAAAAGATATGACAGGTCTGTAGACAGACAGGAGTTTTTGGTCACTGGCTCATGAGGACTAACTGTGAACATTGTTGCGTAGAAAGTTTTTTAGTGCTGGACAGGCCGATGGATACTAGATAATTTTATAGGTGGCAAGAAACTGTGTATATGTTAGTTGATGAGGCAGTTCTAACCAATTTAGGCTTTTCAGTGCTATACAGTGGTGGGTTCTGAAAGGGGTATTTGCTGCAAATTTAGCAGCTTTGTTATAGCATTGTTCAGATTTTAATTTTTTCAAGCCTGGAGGTTAGTAAGGATGGGAGTGCCATAAATACGTGTGGGGAAGAGGTAAATAGTGGCAAGTGTAGTTTTAGTTTTGTCATTGAGAACGTTTTTGGTTCTGTAAAGCATCCCTAGTTTTTGATGTTTTTTCTTATGTGATTTTGTATATGTAGATCAAGTGTAAGATTAGCATCCACTATCACCTCTAATAATTTGCTATGAGAATAGACGTTGATAGTTGTATTAGCAAGAGGAGGACTTTAAGTGTTTTTTTTCATGAGAGAGGGATTTGAGGAAAAATGTAGTAGTTTGTTTTTTTTGGGGGGTAGAGCATGAGTTGTGAGTTATGAAGCCATGTGTCAGTGGCTGTTAAAACTTCCCGAGTAATTTTTTGGAGGTGAACCATGTTGTCAGATGTGCAAATGAGGGTGGAATCATCTGTGTATTTTATTATGATGGCCTATTGTGTGGATGTGTACAGGGTGTTGGTGAAAATGTTAAAGAGGAGGGGACCAAGGATAGAGCCTTGTGGTACACCAGTGGCGGCTGGGAGGTAAGGAGAGAGCATGGAGTACCAATTTACTGACTGATACCTATTGGACAGGTAGCTTTTGAACCACAGAAGGGTGGGCTGGGAGATGCCTAGTGAGGACATTTGAGGTAGAAGTTTGCTTTGACAAACTGTGTCGAAGGCTTTAGACGAGTCTATAAATGAGGAAGAAACTAGCTTGCCAATGTCTGTAGCTTTATTGACAGTATCTATACAGGTTAGAAAAGCAGTGCTATTACTACGGGAATGATGGCAGCCATGTTGTGGAGGGGATAGGAATTCTTCCTGCAGGAGATAGTATAGTAACTGTTTTTAAATACATTTTTTCAAGCATTTTGGTGAGGGGAGATAAGATTGCTCTAGGTCTAAAGTTATTCGTGTCTGTTGAATTCCCTCCTTAATGCAGAGGGATAATGTGTGACTTTTTCCAGAGAGAGAGGGAATGTGATATTCCCCTGACTGATGAATTTCTTTATTCTTTATTATTTGACTTCTTATCTCATCAAAAATATTATTTAGCATCTCTGTGGTTACCTTACAACTCATGTGACATAGATGCAGCCTATGATAGTTCAGTTTTAACTTTGAAATTTGTATAATTCAGAGAAAACATACCAGTGATTAAGAAAGCATTGTCCTAAATTACTTAAAATGGAATTATATTGTCTACATTTAGTGATAACTTTCCTTGTCATTTTTTGATTCGTGACTGAAACAGAACATTGATCCTTAATCACCTGTGCCATGGTTTCATTATTTTAGCAAAATGTAGAGGGATAATATGCAAGCTTGTTTTATACCTCACAGTACAGGAGGTGGCTCAGAATGTATGCTCACATTTTTGCAGATTATCTGTCTCCACATACATTTATCAGATTTTGAAGCATTTATATGAAGTAAACAAATAAATGATTTATTCATAAATTTCTACTCTACTTAGTCAAACGTGTTTTCAGTATCTGCACTCAACACACTTGTTTATGTACCGGCTCCACAATCATACCTCTCATCCTGAAATCATAAAAAATCTGGACAAAGGCATATGAAATAGGTACAAATCTGTACACTGATTAATATAACATTTGCATACATAATTATGTATGCCCGCCCACTCTGGTGGAATTGTGGGATACCAACTTTTAAATGCAAATTGATGAACAAATAAAATATTACACATAAAATAAACACTAGTGTTTTATTTAAATTAATATTTGAACTTGTATCAAACATTGAATTTGTGCAAACTGCCAAATTAAAATACAATTTTCTTTTATAAAAATAAAATTAACTGCTTCAGCCTTCTACAGCCAGAAAATAAATGAGCTGGATTTAAACAGAGGAAATCAGCAGACAGGTAGATTTACAGACTGAGCGCTTTTTAGCAAATGTGATCAGTTCTTTCAAAGCAGAGAAGTGTAGCAATTAACTGAATTCAACTGTAATAATATATGGATTTAGCTAACAATAGGAATACATTCAGTATAATTTCTACAAAGATCATCATTATTATTATGAAACAATATTTTCTATGGAAAATATTTAAGCAATCTATTGCAGAATTATCCATACAAAACATTACCTTTGAAACACTTGCATTTAGGCTCCAGAACTAACATTGCCTTTAGCTGTTTTTTTAAAAAATGTTCATCTACAAATAAACTACCTGTTGCCCTTGAAGAATAAATTTACTATGTTACATTAAAAAATGATAAGCTAGTAAAATTGCAATAAGAAATGGATGACAAACTGATAAACAAGTTTATAGTTACTAGGTATCTCCGCCAAAGAAGACAATCTGAGGACTTCAGCATCCACCCCTTTTAAAAGTGCAACACAGTACATGATCAGCAATCCATCTACCTACTGTGGGAGCAGAACCCACAACCTTCTGCATCAAAAGCAAGTATACTACCTTTTGTGCTACTAACAACAAATTTGGTATAAACAGCACTAAACTTCTCTCCCCCTGAAGAATTATGCAGCACAAGATATATGGAAAAAGCCAGAATTTATTTAGGAGGGGGGAAAGGCCCAAGACCAGGGACACCTTTTAAATATCGGCTGTATAATCTTAGAAAGCTGCTAGAATAAAATACTTTGTGCTATCATGTGTTTCCTGAAAGATAAGACTGAAACTCAAATGGCTATCATTATTTAGTGAATTTAGTTCTAAGTGATTTGCCAGAAAACTACAAATTTTAAGAGAAACAGACCAAAAGTACGAGCCAAACATTCTATGAAAATCTGGACATTTGAGAGCTAAAGAATCATCAGGTCCTTGAATCACAAGTGGTGGTATAAGTAGAGAATACAGGCTCATGCTACCTGTACCCAAGGTACAGGGTCTGAGCCTGAGTAACCCTAACCACCAGTTACCCCTAACTGAGGCATTTTACACACACACACACACACACACACACACACACACACACACACACACACACACACACACACACACACACACACACACACACACACACACACATATACACACATACACACACGAAATACGAAGGCTTCAGCTTACACACCAAAATAAAATATGAAGGCTCCAGCTTACACTCCTTACAAAATATGAAGTTTCCAGCTCCATATGCAATAACCCAAAATACAATAACTCTAACCTCGAAATACCAAGTTGCCAGGACCAAACTTACAGCAGTCTCATGTGCAGGTGGAAGGAAGAGCACAGATGTGACCTGAAGAAACACACAAAAAATATGAACTTGCAAGTTGCCAGTTACAGAAATAACTCTAAATTCCCTCCTTACACAATAACTTGCCAGCTGCTATCTTCCTTGCAAAACAATCTCTTAGCTTACACACCAAAATAAAATACGAAGGCTCCAGCTTACACACCAAAATAAAATATGAAGGCTCCAGCTTACACTCCTTACAAAATATGAAGGCTCCAGCTTACACTGACTCCTTACAAAATACGAAGTTTCCAGCTCCATATTCGATAACTCTAATTCTAACCCAAGGCTTGTGTGGACGGAACAACCAAATATGAAGTTTCCAGATCCATAATAACTCAAAATGCAATAACTCTAACCTCAAAATACCAAGTTGCCAGAACCAAACTTACAACAGTCTTATGTGTGGGTGGAAGGAAGAGCACAGATGTGACCGGAAGAAACACACACAAAATATGAACTAAATTGCAAGTTGCCAGCTCCAGCAATAACTCCTAAACTCCCTCCTTACACAATAACTTGCCAGCTGCATATCTTCCTTGCAAAACAGTCTCTTAGCTTAAACACCAATATAAAATACAAAGGCTCCAACTTACACTCCTTATAAAATACGAAGGCTCCAGCTTACACTCCTTACAAAATACAAAGCTTCCATATGCAATAACTCTAATTCCAATACATGGCTTGTGCCGGTGGACGGAAGAACCAAATATGAAGTTTCCAGCTCCATATGCAGTAGCTCTAAACTCGGAATACAATGACTCTAAACTCAAAATACCAAGTTGCAAAAACCAAACTTAACAGCAGTCACGTGTGCGGGTGGAAGAAAGAACACAGATGTGACTGGCACCAGAAGAAACACACACACAATATGAACATGCAAGTTCCCAGCTCCAGTAATAACTCTAAACTCCCTCCTTACACAATAACTTGCCAGCTCCTTATCTTACTTGCAAAACAGTCTCTTGTACAGGTGGAGGGAAGAGCACAGATGAGATCGGGACCAGAAGAATAAGGTTTGTTTGTATTACGCACACCACTGGACTCAACATGTTGCTGTATGTAAAAAAACACAGACACACCTCTTCCAGCCCTCAGTCAAATTCCGATAGGCTGGCAGTCTGCTCATGATGCTGACATCATCGCGTGTACCCCTGCACGTGATGATGTCAGCAACATTTTGAAAAACAACCTGGGAAATTCGGAAATTAAAGGGGCCAATCAGAAATTCATGGCACCCCATTATTTTGACCTCAAAACCGGTAAATACCGAGGAATCCAGTATGGTTGAGAAGTCTGTCCACAATGAAAAAGTCTTTTATTACTATTCTGAGTCTGTCTCATGAAGGAAGCAATATACATATGCAAAATATCATTTAACAAAAGTTTTATCTAATAGCTAAACATAAATAAACTGTGGTAGTACATAGATTGAAGATCTTGGCCAGTAGATTATACATCTCATAGAGCATGAATTATGCTTAAAAGCAATAGAGGTATTGGCTAGTTTCTATGATTGAGAAGTATTCTTACCTGCTGATATTTTATAAAATGTAAGTATCAACTTGTCTATGTCACCTTAAGGCAGTGCTCTATATACTTCTCATGACAAACTGGCAATATGTGTTACATTATTAGGTTTTAGTAACTGAATTGCTGATCTTAACTCAGATATAATAATAGTTTCAATTAAATAATTTTGTTGCATACTAGATGAAGTCAGAATTTCTACTGTAATCAAATGTCTATTAATGAATGGCATCAGCATTTTATGGCTTTACCACCAGTTCGTAAAGTTTATGCCAGCCATTTCTGAGATGTGATAGTGATTTTACTTCTGAAGTTTATAGTCAGTGTTACAATATAAATTCATTACTACAATGTACTTGTATCATAGTTACTACTACCCTTCTGCTGTGCTGCCCCTGAATGACACAAGACCATTGGTTTAACTTAGTATCAGTAAACCCTGGATTCAGTCAACAACTATGAGAAATCATTGTGCAGTCCTTCACCTTTATATGCTATGGCCCTGACATGCCCTGCAGATATTAGGGTGTCCTAAGTATGTCTGTAGATATTAGGGTGTCCTAAGTACATCTGCAGATATGAGGGTTACTCATATTATTCTTTCTGTTGAGCTACATTCTGTGTCCTCAAGTATTCAATGCACTTTAAAGGACCCCCAGGGGACTCTTGTATGCTGTTAATTTCCTGTATGCAGTCTGAGAAGTGTTATACAGTTTTAAATTGCATAAATATTTTGAGACAACTGATACATACATGTATTTAGGGTTAAAGATATATAGTAATACATACAGTACAGTGTTGTGAAAGAGAGTTTACAATAAATTCATAATTCCTGTGCAGGCATTAGTGTAAAATTCTCTGGATTACAATCTAAGTATTAAGTACCTGTGACTAACTATTGAAGGAAAGAGAATTCTGGGTTGGATAATTTCCTGCATGAGTTAATTTGAGATGTTTATCTAATAATAGCATTTCCAAATATTGGTAATCTTAGAGGTTCCATCAGATTAGAGTCCAGGGATTTATTAAGACAGATAAAATCCCCTTCAAGAACAAAACAGCTTCACAGAATTTGAATACACTGTCAGTAACATGTCTGGCTATCCTTAGTCCCATCATAGCTTGTAAGCAGATAGTTACTATAGGCACTATATGACAATCATACTTTATCTGCAAAGCGGTGTTACCCATTGGCTTTTGTAGAATAAGCACTGCATTAAGGTAACCTTGTCTATTCCATTTGGCATGTTCATCTTCGTCATTTTAAAGGACTGTGAAGTCTATCTACCTTTAAGAAGAGCATATAGATATGTCTATTTCACAAAATACTTATCCCTCATAGATGCTGCCACTGAGCAGAGACAGAGGGTTGCTGGTGCCCATTTCAGTCTCTTTAGCCAAAAATTCCTAGCACTACATCTTAGTTTAGCATTACGTTCTTTGTCCTAAGAAAATTAATAGGAAAAATAAATGCTGTTTATAATTAACATATGCTGACTATGTGTACATGTCCCTATTCTGCACAAAGCAGTGTAAAAGCACACTCATGACTTGTTAAACAATGATTTCCAAGATTTAAAAACTGCCCGTGCTAAGGAGCTTAGCTTTTAACATTTGACAGCAAATGCCTAATATTAAGTGTTAGAGGATCTGATCAACACATTCTTTCATAACAGTGCTGTTTCTTCTCCTTATTTGTTGCTTTGATATATATTATACAAGTCATTTCTGAATATAGCTGGGCTGATGGCTGATTAACATATTACTCCCAACAGTATGTTCACTAAAGGATATAATTAGTTTTACATAGACAGTACAAAACATGCATCACACACTGGGACAAAATAAGTCATGTTTGAGTCTGAAAAACCATATGATCCATCTTCAGGTTTCCAGCACGCACTTCTTATTTTGAACATACACTACTGACGCACCATTCTTTATGAGTATAGCTTAATCTGTACTCTTATTCTTTCTGATGAAACATGGGGTACTTTTCCATTCATCCACAATCTGTCCTAGCCTGTCACCCGTATTCCCTCAATGTCTTTATAATATTTTTTTTTAGTTTGGCAAAATTAATTTTACGTTATATGGTTAATTCATATGAATGCTGATCTGGTCACCTGTACATAAGCTGTTATTAGACTAAAACCACCAGAGATGTGAGGACTTTACCGAGAGATATAAACTGTTGGTCATAAAACAACTTTGCATTGTAACTAAGGAAATAGAAGCTTCACATCTTATTACCATGCAGTGAGGGATGGCAATGTATAATATCAGGAGTTATAGAAGGAGAGACTATACCTGAAATAAAAATATCCCCAATATTATTTACGTTACCAATGCAATTAGTTTATTACCAGTATACCATAGTCCATTATACTGATGAAACCAAAACAGTGCAACTACTAAATATTCTCAAGCAGGAGGCCAATTCCATACCCCAAAAAGACAGTGAATATGTATGGCAGGGTATATATATGTATAAAAAATAAGCCAGTGTCATAGATACATGGCTACACCCATAGGTTCACCTTGGAAATGACAAGCAATACATAGTCCATGGAACTTTGTAATTACTTTGCAAAATTAGAAAAATATAAAATTCTTAAGCACTTTCCAGATTTCCCTAGGGTAAGACACAATCTTAACTGTGCATAGGGATGCATAACTAAAGCTTGTTAGGCACAATTAAGTGTTGCTAATATCCATGTTTAATGCTAGGGGATAAGAGCAGACAGTAGCAGAAGGTAAAATAGCTTTAAAATCTGTTTGATACTTCACATTGTCACACTCCTAAAAAAAGTGAGGCACAATGAAGTCTTTATAATAGCTTTCAAATACCCTTTGTTGTTCAGAGTGGCACTTTGCTTCTGCCTGCTATTTGGCAGTGCTAAGCATTTTACTGTCTTTAAAAAAAATACATTAAAAATGGTAAATACATTGCACTCTTAAACTTTCTTTTCACCTGTAACTGATAGTATATATTGCAGATAAAGCTCCATACTCTAGAAGGAATTCTAAATGGGTCTCATTGATTATAACCCTTACTATGTGCCCTTGACATGGATGCCAACATTCACTTCTTGTGCTTTGTGGTGTATTGCTTGGCATCTGCGTGTCGAACACATAATAAGTTCATAATTGCAATCTCCTAGTGCTCAGAATGAATATATAGATTTACAACATTACAACGTTTTGTATTTTTTTAGCTTCTGGAGCAAACTAAAATGCAATCTAGGTCCTAGTGAGTGAAGCTTACAGGATCATTATGTAGTTAACAAGGGTATAGCTAGGCATACTCTTTGTATTCTACTGAGTACAATTTTCTAAACATTGCTTAGAGAAACCTTGACTTTTATAGGCCATACTAGATCCACACCTGTCTAAATTAGTGCCTCCGATAAGAGTTACTCATAGGAACCCGTTACATAGATTGAAAATATATATATCTTTAATGGTTTTAGAGGGGAAAGTGATGCAAACATTTGTTAAGTGCTAGGGGTAATGTGTCATGCTTTTACTTGCCAGATGGGTTGAGGGGCAGCAATAACACCACATGAGTACAAAATGAAATTCTGTGGCTATACCCTTGGTAGTTATTACAGTTGTTATGAATAAAAATCAATACATAGAAACACAGTAACAGTACATGCATGGCAGGTTAAAAAGTTACATCAAGGGGGAAATTTCTGAAATCTGCATTTAGTTTGTCTAAATTTAAAAATAATACTCAGCAATGAAGGGACCAGAAAATGATTACTCTCCGACCGCCCATCTAAAAATTACATTATTTTCCCCTGTGCTATACCTGAAATCAGCTCCTACAGTATCTTGTCACATTAGGAGCTCAGCTAGTACATTATCTCCATGTTTTTATTTATCTGGTGAGCAGGTGATTAGGCTGGTATAATGAATCTAGCCAAAGGCATTATATACAATAAAGCAGATAAAGATGTATACCGTAAGGTAATAAAACAACATGATGGCTTTTATTATATGCCCATTATTTCTCTATGTGCATACCCCTTGAACGTCAAAATGAGGACATGTTTCTTATAAACAAAACTGAATTTCCTAGACAAATTTGGCAAAATCATGTTATATTTTACCACGTTTTACGCTTGTGAACCTTATAAAAAACATAAACTGTTTTAGAGCATATAGATCTATCTCCCTAATGCACATTTTTCAGGAGACTTCCTTTATATTCGACAACTTTCACTGTGCATGTACAGATAGGAAACATTAGTTTGTCTTGCATTACAAACTGATGCATATTTTAATATAAATAAATTCCCATTGAAGATTCATTAGCATATGCTCAGCTTTAATATGTTATTGGTAGTTTAAGGTCTTGTTTACATTAATTTCCAAAAGTTGTCTGACTCCATAAATCAAACTAAAGGCAGTAAGGATGTGTTCCAGGTACAAAGTGGCCACAACAAACATGTCTGTAATAAACAAAAACTGGAAGTAGTCACTGCTCTAGTGGAGTGGAATGGGCTTGCAAACATGGTTGGCTGGTTGTGGACACAAACCAACCAAAAACTGGAACTGGAAGTGAAGCAAAAGAACCTCTTCCAAAATTGGTTTTGAACGTTTTAATCCACAGTAAAACACAGAAAGCCACGCAAAAAAATACACAATGAACGCCTTCTCACTCAGCGTTTTCGTCACTACTGGACTTCATCAGATGCTTTTCTTCTCCTTCCTGGGTCTAGTGACCAGCTATGCAGTGTGCTGATGAACAGAGACTGGAGTGGAACAGTCATGAAACTAATAAATCAATGAAGTCTCCAAGTAGGAGGATTTGCGTTCCAGCTGCAAACTCAAACTTCAGCCCCCCTCACAGCTGAAACATCTGTTGTTGCCAAAGGATGAGCAGAAGTCGACTCGCCAAAGAAACAGAAGGAGTTTGCAGCTGGAACCCAAACCCCCCTACTTGGAGACTTCATTGATTTATTAGTTTCATGACTGTTCCACTCCAGTCTCTGTTCATCAGCACACTGCATAGCTGGTCACTAGACCCAGGAAGGAGAAGAAAAGCATCTGATGAAGTCCAGTAGTGACGAAATGAACGCTGGAGTGAGAAGCGCTGCGTTTTGTGTATTTTTTTGCGTGGCTTTCTGTGTTTTACTGTGGATTAAAATGTTCAAAACCAATTTTGGAAGAGGTTCTTTTGCTTCACTTCCAGTTCCAGTTTTTGGTTGGTTGGTGATTTGTGGTGGTTGGCAGACACCGGTTTGGCGTATTTTTCTTGGTTGTGGACACAAGACTATGTAGTTGGTACTCCACTTGAAAAACATCTACTTGGCCACTACTAGATCCTTCCATCATGGAGAAAAGGAGGCAAACAGTTGACTAGCATCCAAAATCTTGGTACTGCTCTGAGGCCCCCACTGGAGTCATTAATGATATTTGTTAGAGTCTTCGATGTGTATTTTAACACATTATTTTCTTCCTCTCTGTATAGGTGGACCAGTGCTTAGTTATTTAGTTTACTATATCTGTGTTACCATATAGTTGTCAATTAAAAGGGTTTGGGATAATAGACAGATAAAGGTAATGTGCTTACTGAGAACGTTTTGCATACAGTATGTATATATATATATATATATATATATATATATATATATATATATATATATATATATATATATATGTATGTATGTGTATGTCCATATATAAAACCATATTTGTTTAAAAGGATAGTTGTCTGCACTTTCTTGAGTTAGAACTGCATAGATGGGTACCATCTAGTTTCTTTGCCATGATCTTTGATACTGGGGGATTAGAACCAGAAAACTGTGCATTTTCTAATACCATACTAATAGTGTCTGAGCTTGTGAAGAAGAGGAGGAAGACTGCAAAGGATCTCCAGGGAGTTTTTTTTGTTGCTGTCATTATTTTTTTCTTAAACTGCTCTTGTGATTTGAAGACGGCAGATTTATTGGCTTTTAGAAATATAGCACTGGCAGTTTTGAAGTCTGGCAATAACACATATGAAACTGCTTACAGTGAAGAAAAAAATACTATAAAAAGAATAAAAGTGGATAACCCTCAACTGAAGATGTCATTTTAAAGTAGATGATGTTTACCTCTATAATTTGGCACTGGCTGCATCAAATGTACCACTACACAGGATAATTTATAATGGGGTAAAGGCATCAACTGACCTCATAGGTGGAGACTAGTAGACTGGGCAGGTAGGACACCTTATACCTCATTTTGGTAAGAACATTTTCAATAACATTTTGTATTTTTTACAACCCATTTCACATCTTCCTAACTTACATCTCTAAATTCTCATCACACCTACTTTTGAACTGTTTTTTGAAATACATAAAATGAGTAGCTCTTCTTTCTTTTTGTTTTCCCATATAAGATTGAAACATGGAGATGTTCTACAGTATTACTAACATTCTACAATTAAATATTCAGGTTGCTATCAAAGTGATTCACATTTTTTAGATTATGCATGGATTTTTGAATCATTATCCCCTGGAGAGCACTCTGCTTTGGCTTGTAACCCCCCACCCCCCAATCTTCCATGTTCTCTTTTATTCCCTTCTGTTAGCAAAATGATAAATACTGTGTGTTTGTTAATTTAAACTTGAGACCACAGTAGCCTACTGATACAAGGTTATCCTGTTTTTCCACCTGAAAAATGGTTAAGAAATGACTTACAGTTTCAGAGAAGTCTTTGGTCAGTTCTGATTGTTTCTTAAACACAAACTTGTATTTGCTTTGGTTCATTAGCAGCAGTACAAAAGAACTGCCTACTCACCCCCTTGTTCTCCCCTCCCCTTTCCCTGTTTATTACCTTAAGCCAATCCCAAAGTTAATAAATATTACCTGCGGCAGGCACCATTTTTAAAACTACAACCCACTCTGCTACAGGCCCCATGAGGAGCTCAGTGTCTCTCCAGTAAGTGTTTTACAACTGTATATGCTTATTTATGTTGAATTGTGTTAGACATCTAATATGATTTATGTTTTATTACTGGAAGTTACTATGGCATGCATCATTGTGTTTGTCTGCACCAAGTTGTTTTTAGTATAGTCTATTTGCATAGCTGCACCTTGTTAACTAATGTTATTCATGTATATGTGTTGTGTGTAGACAGCTCATACTGGTGTCTAAGTATTTCTATATAATTGTGATATTACTGGTGTATGGAATCACATTAAAGACCCAGGACAGAGTGCTGCTGGCTATATTTTTATCTGTGACTGCATAACTGTCAGCTGAGGTCCCTTCTCACTGATGTGTTTCTCCAATTGGCTCAGTGTCTGCATATACTAGTAGTTGATTCAAGACATATTTTCCTGTATGCAATAGCTATTTGCTCAGTTTGTTTTTTGTAATCTTTATATCTTTACCATCTCAAAAGCGCTTACTCCTCTCTGTACTCTTCTTTTCTAGATCTAACACCACTCTTAAGTATTCAGCTACGGTACCACCTTTATCTTTATCCAACCATTGGATACACTGTTATAAGAAAAGCGCAGTCCGGGTCTGAACTGTCTGCAAACACAAACAGCTAAAGTTAACTTTGAGTATGTGTCTACCTGTTTGAGCCAATATTCATTATCCCCTGGAGAGCACTCTGCTTTGGCTTGTAAGCACTTTTCTCTTTTATTCCCTTATGTTAGCAAACAGTATCCATAACTGATCAAATACTGTGTGTTTGTTAATTTAAATTAAGACCACAGTAGCCTACTGATACAAGGTTATCCTATTTTTCCACCTGAGAAATGGTTAAGAAATTACTTACAGCTTCAGAGCAGTCCTTGGTCAATTCTGATTGTTTCTTAAACACAAACTTGTCTTTGCTTTGGCTCCTTAGCAGCAATACAAAATAACTGTCTGCTCACACCCTTGTTCTCCCCCTCCCCCTTCCCTTTCCCAGTTAATAAATATTACCTGTGGCAGGCACCATTTTTAAAACTACAACCACCCTTTGAGCACCTTATGCTCAGCCCTGCCATAAAACATACTAAAACTGCCTGAACTGGGGCACAGCTAACTGATAGTTCACGGAAATACAGGGTACCTACCTGAGTCTCCACATTCACTATCATATGTTCTTTTATCAGTTTACTCTGTTATCTGATTGTTTCCAGCCCCCTCATTAGAGCAACTAACAGGGTCTCTGCCAGCTTTGCTCCCCACCCTGCCCCTTACACCCTCCCACTCCCTATGGTCCTACCTTTATTACCCACACAAACTCCTCCCATCTTTCCAACAGCCAAATATGGTATTAAACCCAACACTACCTCCTCCATCCTCCCACTACTATCACTCCTCCTCAGCTAACATGTATAAGCATACCATACCTATGCTCACTGCATGCACTTCTTACATCCTACCAAAACTCCATCATTCCCCCACTCAACCACTACCACTGCACTACTACTCACACCACCACTCATGTCTCACCCTCACTCATCCCCCTCCCACCAACTCAAGAATCATCCCTATGCACCCCACATATTCTATCAGCTATATTACTCAAACATAAAGCATCCCTACAACTTAACATAGCAACCCTCCCACCATACCTATTACCCACAGAGCACAATCATAAAGTTTCCCTAATAAACAAACACATTCAAAAACTGAGAAAACTAATAACCTCATGCATATCAAAACTAGCCCTAAGTGGAGACATCCACCCCAACCCTGGCCATACCATCTCCAACCCCACTCCTCATAATCAGAATAGAAACCACTTCTCCAAAATCACAGCCAATAGAAAGCCAAGTGACTTCCTTCTACTAAGCCTAAATATTAGAAGTATATCCAACAAAGTCCATGAACTCCATGCCACCATAGACTTGTACTTCCCAGATATAGTCATCCTGACAGAAACCTGGCTAAAACCTCACATTACCAGTGAGCAAATCCTCCCTACCAGTTACAGCATACTAAGAGTAGACCAGCTAAACAAGAAAGGAGGCGGTGTAGCTATAATATTTAAACAGCATCTAAACATTCAGATCTTAAAATCATCAGCTCCACAAATAGGCAATGAAGAAATAGTATATACCAACCTAAAAATAAACCAAAATAAAACCATCAACATAATTGGATGCTACTTCCCACCTGGCCAAAACATCCCTCCACTAGAAAACCTCCTCAGCTGGTCTACCCACTGTCTCCCCAAGAAACTATAATTTTAGGTGATTTCAATATTGACTGGCAATCCTGTTCTGGCAACCATCCAACCCATCATCTAAACCTTCATGGCTTCACCCAACTAGTCCAGTCACCAACCAGGATAAATAAAAACTCCAACAAGCACACTACCCTGGATTGGATACTAGTCAGTAAGAGCCCCTAGTCATATATAACAGGCTGCTTATCAGATAGCCTCAGTGATCACTCCCCAACATTCCTACTCAAAAAACACCTATACCAAGCTAAACCTGTCATCTACCATCAAATACGTAAAAATCTAAACTTTAACCCACTCATATTCATCTCATCCCTCAAAGAATGTAACTGGAATCCTCTGAAGTACCTCAGTCTTGATGACGCAGTTGAATTTTTTAATACTACCTTCCTGAGCATCCTTAATTACCATGCCCACATAAGACTTTCCAGAACCAAAGCACAACCCTCCCTATGGCTACAGAAAACCACTAAGTCAGAAATGATAAACAGGGGATAAAGCCTGGGAGCACTGGCGCAAAACCAAAACCCCCCCAAATAGACAGAAATTCCTAGAACTACGCAAAAGAGTCAAAAAGCTAATAAAACAGGACAAATTCCAGTGCTACCAGTCTGCCCTAGTCTCCTCCCAACACAACCCCAAACAATTCTGGTCCTCCATAAACTCCATCCTCCACCCAGGTAAAGTCAGTACCCCTCCTCCTAACATCCCTCACTTCTCCGAAAATATTGCTACCTCATTCAACACACACTTCACACAAACCATAATATCACTAGCTAGACAACAAAACCCCCTCCCCTCCAAACCACACCTTCAACTAGTAATCTCTCCACTGTCTTCTCTTTTTCTCCTGTTCTTACCTCCAACATAAAAAAAAACTCTTAACTAAACTTAAGCCCATCAAATTAGCAGCAGACAACCTCCCAAGTGAGTACCTACAAATTGCAGCTGATGCTCTGACCTACCCAGTATCCATCTTGATTAACCGATCTCTGTCAGAAAATTACATTCCCACACTATGGAAAGTATCACATATAATTCCCCTTCACAAAGGTGGCCCCTCCACAGAAATAACCATTACCGCCCCCTAGCTATTCTCTCTCCACTCTCCAAAATACTAGAGAGATGCAATTCACTCTCAGGTCTCAGACTACCTCCTTACTAACAACCTCCTTTCCAATACTCAGCATGGTTTCCAACCAAACCATAGCAACACCACTGCCTTACTCTCTTTTACTAACACTGTCCTTCAACATAAAAACAATGGCTATCTCTCCTCTGCTACTTTCCTAGACCTATCTAAAGCATTTGACATGGCCCCACACAAACAACTCATCTCTGTCCTCAATAACCTATCCTTCTCTCAATCAGTCACCATCTGGTTTCAGAGTTACCTGTCTGACCACCAACAATCCGTTGTATCGCAGAATGACATATCTCCCCAACTAGCTGTCTCTATTCGTGTTCCCCAAGGATCCATCCTTAGACTCCTACTCTTCTCTATTTTCACCAATAATCTAGCCTCTGCCACCAAACATGGCACACTCATACAATATGCAGATGACTCAACCATCATCTGCTCAGCCCAGTCCCTACCCAAACTGCAAAAAGTCACACAGGAAGCCTTTTCCTCTGTAGAAACTTGGTTATCCGATGCTCAATTAATACTCAACCCAAACAAAATTAAGCTACTCATCTTCCAACCCACCAAACATACTCAAAACAACTCTCACTTTAACATTACAGCAAAATACACCACTATACACCCAACAGAACACACCAAATTGCTAGGAGTGGAAATAGACAATAAACTCAAATTTGACATTCACATATCCATGACCATAAAAAAATCCACAAAAAAACTAGGAGTGTTATACAGAAATAAGCAACTTCTCACCAAAGCAGCAAAGATTTCAGTAGCAAATTCCCACCTTCTCTCCACCCTACTTTATGCCTTTCCAATATATACCAACCTAAGGCAATGCTTTCTAAACAAGTTAGAGACCTGCTACAACAAAATTGCCAAATTTGCCACAGGGCATTCTACCGTAGTCACCATTGTCTCTCACTTGCTGAACTGGGCTGGCTTGAACTCCCTCACCTCCTTCAATGGTATCAACTCTCACCTGCCCACAAACTAGTAAACCATCCACTAAATGTCCCATCCCTCCAGAATCTACTCCAAGACTATCGCACCACCAGACCACTAAGATCCAGCAACAAAAATCACTTGCAGGTCACTAAAGCCCATAACTCTGATGGAGAAGTACTATTCCCTTGTGCCATAGCCAAATTATGGAACTCCTTCCCACCCACAATTACCTCCGTACCATCATGCACCCACTTCAAAACTTTACTAAAAGCACACCTAAAAACATGCTGTCTATGCCCTTGCAACTCCCACTCTAATATCACCCAACGCATACACCCACTACCTTTCTTTCCACCCCACTAACTACCTTGATTATAGCAAGCTCAGATGCTCATAAGCCTAACTACTTTCTATACAGCAGGAACTTCTTATTGTAAGAATTGTTAATGTCTGTTATGTACTTCATAGATGATAAAGATTCTAGTTGTCTACTGATGTACTATGTTCTTCATCTGTAACTATGTTTGTAATTGTTAATAGCTATGTTGATCAAATTGTTAATTGCTATGTAAATCCAATGTGACTGTTGTCTGTATACTTTAACTGTGGAGCTTTTCTCCCCGGGCCTCTGCTAAAAATGGACCTATGTCCAGTCGGACACTCCCTGTCAACAAATGTAAATAAATAAATAAATAAAATGCAGTTTTCTTTGGTGCGATACAGTTCCAAAGGATGATTTTTTTGTTGATGCTGCTGTGAGAAATTGCAGCTGACAGTAGAATTGTTCAATAGCAATAACATTTCTTTAGATGAAGTCTGAAAGAATGCATTCTATCTGACCCATAGCTGGGTCATCTGAAGTGCTGGATAGTCTCCCTCAACCCAAGATTGGTCTCCTGATCACCCAAGTAAAACAAATAAATACATAAAAAATAACTGAATGGAAGTCTCAGCTGTACCAAAGAGCATACAAGCTCCTTGCTGCAAGTAGTAATAAATGGAGAAACTTTAGCAAAAGCTTCAGTAAACACCTTACCATATTTAATAAAAACTGTCCCAAGAGCTAATGCAACCCCCTTGCTACAGTTGATAACACTAAGCTACTACAAACATTCATTTAAGAAGCTGCAATATTGCCTATGGCTTCTTACATGAATGCCGGTACTCCTCTTGTACCTTATTGGCACCTGTGGGTTGCATCCCCTAACATATTGTGCCTGCAGTAGCCAACCCCTTCCACACCTTAGTTAAAGTTCTGCATTCTGTACAGGTTACACTCTTTTTCCCACCACACAGCAGTTTGGGATTCACTTGATCTCTCCTCTTAGAGTGAAGAAAATGTTGCCTAAAACTGCTCTGTTCTATTTTAGGAAGTTTTTGTGTCTTCTTCAAATGTTATGCATATGTGAGAGTTGATATTAATTGGGTATGACTTCATTGCCATATTTAATGCCAAATTATATACTTTTTCTGTAAAAAGTGTTATTTTCGCATTTTAATTTGATGAAATATTTCTTGGAACTGAAAATATCTTCTGTGACATCATGAAAGACAAGACTCACAGTGCCTCACAACCTCCAAGTTAAATGCATTGGTAGAAGTTTTTTTACTTCCTAGAAAGACATGTCACCAACTCGGGGCCAAATTCTATAAAATTTCCGATTTTGGTTCATTACACTGATATCAGTTTAAACATGCAGATAACATTGTAATATGTAAATGTACCACAGTAAGCTCAGAATAGCTCAGTGCAGAAGGGAGTACTGAAGTAGCAATAGCGCACTAAACAAACCTGCAAGTAATCTGTAAGTAATGAGAAATGGTTGTCAAAGTGCATTGTACATTAACAAAGTTATGGAAAGATTTTCCCACGGATTCACGAATCCTCCATGTAAGACTTAATAAGTCTTACTCGGAGGCTGCAGTTGAACGGTATGATGTCAGCATGCCATGAATATGCATGAGGGCATGCTGACTCAACCGTAAGTTGTACATGGACTGTGCAAGAAAGCAGGGTGCGTGTCCGACTGCCAAGCAGTCTAAATGTCCACGCCCCTGCAAGTGTTTGAAAAGTAAAAGAAAATACACAAGAGCGAGTCCGCTCAAATGTCCCTGTACCCAACACCACACTCCCTGATATTGTAAACCCCCATCCCAGTTATAAAAAGCAAAACATTAAATTAATTTTTTTTAATTCCCAAAATAGCTGCCCGTATTTGCGCGTGTATGCGTGGGTGTGCCCATTGCTTAGCTAGAGTTAGCAATTCTGACATGGAAGAGCATAAGAAAGAATGTTTATGCAAATCACACCAAATAGCAATAGCGTAATAGAGCATTCGCACAAAGAAGAGGCATTCACGGTTCGAGTCCCACCACTCCCCTTCGTATTTATTTTAAAATCAGTATATGAAATAATACCAGACAAATATGTTTAAACAGTACTGAAACGCAGTGAAGTGTCCAATGTATCAGTGAACAAAATAAACATTTTAAATGATCCTGATATATAATTGCCTGCAGTTAAGCAGCGCTTCACCCAGCGCAATAGAGTTGCCCATAGTTTAATAACGCTTAACCCAGCGCAATAGAGGTGCCCATAGCGAAATAGCACTTTAACCAGCGCAATGTGTTTGCGCGGATGTGCGCGCCACACCAACCAGGGCACTGAGGAGCAACGTAGAGCAAAGTTGCTTAAATGCAGCCACACCCCCTAGCCTGTCTGGACAGTATGAAAATAAAATGAATGACAAGGTTTGAACCCAGGACTCTGTGCATCAGAAGCAAAGTACAAAACCACTAACCCATGACAACTTAGAGGAAACAGCCACTGTTAAAATACATATACTTACTAATGGTAGTTTATCCATTATTAAGCATGTCTGCAGTCAGCTGAGAATTAAAAAAAATGGCCAATCACAAAAAAGTGTGGGAAATGCAGCATATTTAAGCCCCATAGGCAGGAATACATGCCATAACTGATTGTAGCTCACATCTGCAGTTAGAATGGCTGGTGTCGGAAAGGGAACATGCTTCCGAGCGCAAAGTTGGAGCATCGAGGAGTCGAAGTACATGGTTTGGCTCCTTGTCCACCATCATGAGTCAAGACTCCTGCAGGGCCAGTTCCAAGGGACGGAGTACAAGGCAGAGGCTTGAAACCGGTTAGCTCATGACCTCACCAGTGCCACAGGCATTCCTCAGACTGGTGAGCATGTCTGTCACCACCATGCAGACCTGAAGAGATGGAAGCAGGACCACCTGAACCAATGGATACAGGAGGCCCGTGGGATGCAGGATGCCTCACAACTGAGTATGTAGCCATGGAATGCAGTATGTAAGAATTGATAATTGAGTATGTATAATGGATAGGTATGTCTCAATATCCCTTCATTTACTTTATAGCTGCAGGTGACTGTGCTGCAAATCAGCAAGCCTATGCTGATAGGCTGCGCCACCAGGCAGGTCAGTGATTATTCTGCATATATTGTTATATAAAATATGGGAGAGAGCATGAAAGAAAGTGTTGTAGTCCAATAATACAGCCATAAAATTGCCTGAATAAGTCCTCTGCATGTACTGTCAGAGAGGCAGAAAAAGAGTGTAGTAACCCATTAAGAAAGGTAACGTATGTCTGGAATAATATCTCTGCAGGCACTGTCATATAAAATAAGTGAGTAAGCCTGAAAAAAGAGTGTTCTAACCTATTAATAAAGGTATAATATGTCTTGAACATGTCTGCCATATGCACCGTTAAAACAAATAAAGGAGTGAGCTTGTGGAAAAGTGTGTAATGTCATTAATAAAGATCTAAAACCCGGAGTGTGTCTGTGTCACAGAGTTTGAAATATTGTTGTACCCTTGCATTATACAAATAGTACTGTTTGAAAAAGTGCTGGCAACCCAGAGTTGTGCAGTCCCATATAAAGTGGGTGATGGAAGTGCTAGTAGCTGTGAAGCATATATACAGTCCGCAACAGTCAGTTACTGGCTGGCATGCATAAGTAAATCTGGCACACGTGTAGCATGTTTTTTTTTCCCCAGAAATGTGAGCGTGTGTCAAGAAATGCAGGGTTCTGTACAAATCGAAGTGAAAATATCATGTGAAAACATCCCAGATATGTAGATAAAGAAATAGAAATGCAATCAAAAATATGTAGCAGTAACATCTACATCCTGGACAGTTAGTATGTCAGATATAGGTCAGGCATATATTGAACTAGCCAAACCCATTACACAACCTAATGTATGGTGGCAAGTGTAATAATACATGTAGGGGATATACACCTGCAGTCACTAGGAATGTAGTGTAGACTAAAAGGTAATTAAAAGATGTTAACCAAGGTTTTTTTCTACACCCTACTGTATGTGCATAAACCATGCAATTCCACACCTCAATGGGTATATGTAATCTTAAATATTTGTTGGGACATATGTCCTATTGTTCTATAAATATTTGCATTCACGTTGATGCATATGCCCTGTTTAAACACCACAATCATGGTGGCCTGTTGCTACCAAACATCCCTGCATGCTGTTGGAATATCCACTGTGGTTCAATAAATGCATGTGTTATGCTTGCTGTTCAACTGTTGGAACCTTGGTGTGTTGGGTTAATGGGAATATTACTGCATGCTGTTACAACTAATCTGGAATGCTGTTGTTTATGTTGTAATTAAACACACCTAATCACAGAACGTATGGGAAGGCCGGTCCCAGCGGACCCACCTGTCCCTTCTCAGCTGGCGAGTGCAATTGGCACCAGCAGGTCCGGTGCCCAGCCCGGGCTCCCCTCCTCTGTTGGTCCTGTGCCACCTTCGGGTGGAAGTGCTGCAGGGGATGGGGCTCATCCCCCCCATGCAAGCATGGGTGGAGAAGGGCCACCTGTCACCCTTCGAAGGGTCTGGGTTGTGGTGCGTAGGGAGATCCAGCGTTCAGTCACTGATCCCCTACACCAGCTCAAGGCGAGAGTGGCATGTCTCACGGGTGAGCCTGCCTGTCCTATGCATCCCCCAGCACAGCCACCCTCGGGGCTGTGAAGGTGCAGTGGTGACTGCCCATGGGTGGGGATCTCAGTTCCACTGTTACCATCTGTGGGCTAATGAGCTTGCGATTTCCAAACATCCGACCCCATCAATTGTGTTCACCCACCCCATGTGTTATACACCACCCCTGTATACGTCTTCTCTGTCTTGTCTGTTTACCTCCCCGGACATACCTACTTCCTCTACCTCACTTCCCACTCTCACCTGAAAAAAACAAAAAAAAAAAAAAGGGCAATCTATACCCACAAAAATATTACGCCCCATACATAGCTGCCCATTTCACACACATGTCCATTGGACATGTAAACTGATAATTATAATTGGCAGTACAACATACTTTTTTGTCCTCTCCCCTCTCCCAGGGGTGGAAGGTTTCAAATATCACTCCAAATTTATTGCATATGCACAACTGTTTCTGGTAAAGAAATGGGCAGCTATGGACCTTCCCTACACCCATCCTGCACATCCCGAGCTTGTTTACCTACTGTCTGTCCCTCTTTGTGCCCCCTTTTTCACCACTTTCCTATCTCCCCATTTTCTTTTCTTTCAAAGAAATTAGCACGGGGGTTAGCGGGAGTAAGCACTTTTAAACAGTAGTAAGTGGGATTAAGCGAGTGTGCGCATGTGTGCGCTTAGCTTAGTATTGCTAAGCGTCGCGCAAACCTGCTTACAACTGCTTAAAAGTGCCTTAGTCACTCTATGGCAGGGCCCTTGTTCTGCTGAGCAGCAAAAGAAAAAACCTCTGCCAGTCTCGAACCCCAGACCATTGACACAATAGACTGCATGAATTACCACTAAGCCACAGCAAATACACAAATATCTTGGTTCTGAAATAAATATATCATGCATTACAATGAGGGAATGTAAATGGAAATTAGGAATGGTATAACACAAATCCTGTTCTGTGGGTCTTTACCAGCAGTTGTGGAATTGCATGACATGACTGTGAAAGGAGAACCAGCCATCCTAGCAGGGAATAATGTTACAGTAGCACCTTACAAACACCACACAGTATCAGACCAGGATAAATACTGGCAAAGTTGAATAGGGCAAAGGCCAGACTCCCCAACTGTGACTGCTTTACAGGGATGTCCCTGATTTGTAAAACAATGTTAGCTGTGCCCCACTGAATCACTCTGAAAAGTACTAACTGTAGGCAGACAAGTGTGGAATCAAACGTAGTGAATAATGTCAATAGGTGAGAGTAGACACTGCTTGCACATCAGAAAAGGTGTACTTATACATATGCTCTGATTCCCAAGAAAGTCTCAACTGCAATATGTCAGTAATATATTGCAGGTGTATCTCACTTACATGTACCTTTCACTGAGGCCATTCAAATATATACCTGAGAGTATCTGAGGCCTGGCAGAGGCAGAAACACACAGGCATATCAGCATTACTGCTGTTACACACTCTGCAAACAGCTTTGGAAGGAGTTCCACAAGCATGCCCTTATGTAGGAGTACAACACAGAAATATCACAGGATGTATCCATGTACTGTTAGCAAACAACTGTGACAATGCCAATGTGCCACTGCTGAAAAGACTGGTGTGGTGCACAGACAAAGTATAATAGGCTAACCTCTAGCTACCATCTGGATATATCCACAGGTGTGAGCTGCACAGACTACTTGCCTTGATAGACTAACAGGTACACAGCAACCCTGTATGTTCAGTAAGATAAATCTCACATGATAATAAAAAATGCTCTTTGCAGTTCTGCACCCCTACCCAAAGGTACAACACACCTGTGTATTCAGGCAAAAACCAGGGTGTAGGTAGGCATACTCAGTACTGAACTATGTCCAGTTGTGTTGAGCAGCCTGTGCTAATGTTAACACAAACAAACCACAAACTGTTCAGAAGTGAGTAAAGTAATAATTACAGTATAGCAGTTCAGAAAAACTGCATATGCCACAGGAATACAGTGCAATAACCACATCTGTATGGCAGTTAATTGTGTTAGTCAGAAATAAAGTACATACTCCCATGGATCTTGTGTTAGCATTTGGAGGGGTGAGTACATGTCTACACTGAGAAGTGTGTACTGGAAGCAGCAACATTCAGGTTTGAGTACAACATGCATATAACTGGCTACAACCCTAGCTTCAGATAAGAGACATATACCAATCTTCTGACTGACACAACAGTATCCAGAGCAAACAAGCATGGGCCCTACCTTGGAAAGCTGAAAGGGCTACACCTACCTAACCTAGCATTTTATAGCAGTGGGCTGGAATCACAGTGAGTAATGCAATCACCACACAGCAGGCTACATGCAATTACTGAATGGTGGGCAGCAATTGGTGCAGAGGCTGTCACATGCACAAGTGCATATACCTAGAAAAACAGGCTGTACCTGCACTCCACACATGCAATTCTATCATTGCAGGTGCTGGGAGATAGAGAGAGAGAGAGACATGGACGCATACACAGACAGAGACAGAGACACAACAGAGAGAGAAACTGAGACATAAACCAAAATAGAGGGGGAAAACCCAAAACAAACAACCAAAAAAAATAATAAAAACCTACAAAACCGTAACACACAAAGCAGGAAAATACAAAGGTAAGGTATGTAACTCACATGTATGTGTTGGCATGTAGTAGATGTTCCTGAAGAGTACTCTACACACTGCAAATCATCCATGTGTGGCAGCAGTATGTATCTATCTGTATCTGCACATGTGCCTAGGGCAAGAGCCATACTGCAACTGTTAGTGAAGGGTGGACAGATATCTGTCATTGAAGGTTGATATGTGCATATATCTATGTAGGTCGTAGTGTGTGGCCTAGAAAATAGCATGCAGTGCTGATATATGTCATGTGGTGGTTAAATGCTGTGGGACTGATTTGTCAGATCTGTGTTGCAGCCAGTGAGGCCTGCTAATGCTACATGGGCTGAGGACACCCACATGCATTCTGCACAACACTGTGCAATATAATAACATAACTGTATATCCCACAACTGTTGCATAAGTGATATTCCCACCATGAAAGGTGGACTGTACATGTGCCTATATGTACATCCATGTGTACAGCAATGGATGTGTACAAGTATGTGTATAGATATGCATATATATTATATATATATACATATATAGAGAGAGGGAGAGACACGGGGTCATATGTACTGCAACAGGTGTGTGGTGACCAAGGCATGGACTGTAGACAGATGTTGATACTGCAGTGCCATTCCTCCTTTACAAAACACTGTACCCATTAACTACCACATAGGTAGATATCTACCTACCAGTGAAGGTGTGATAAGGGAACATGGGACACAGGTAGACAGTGGCCTCTGCTTTGATGAAGACAGTCTGTGCGGTATGTGTCATGACAACAGGTGTGTCATCTCTAGAAATATAGGCAGTGTTCCCCTCTACTCATCACAATGCCCTGTGTGGTATGTACCTCACATGACAACTACACCAGGTGAAAAGGCCACAGACATACCTCCAAAAGGGTAATACTGGCCACGAACAGATGCCCTATGCAGACTGACTCACAAAACCACATCTACACTGTATTTCCTACTGGCCAAACAGAGGTGACCTCTGCCGGACATACAGAGGTATGTCACACCCATAGCTGGGTGACAACCACCATGGCAACATATCACAATCCCTCCGGGATACACGCTCTGGGGCCCTAAACCTTGTCAGCTCACTAAACAGCACATGCTGGAGGGATAGGTTCCCATCTCAGAGATATGCCATACACTGACTGGAATAGACCACCTAGCAATAGCAAACAAGGCTCCTCATTAGCAGTTGTCATAAATACCCCTGATGATTGCGTGGGAGATTGGTAATACACCCCAGGAAACACCTCTGTGGTTCTGGTTGGCAGGGGCAAGTGAAATCAAAGTACATGTGTGTCAAAGGCCAGGGAAGCATATGGCTAGGCTTCTGTAGGCCCTAGGGCCAACAGCATATTACCTACCTATGACACTATGCACTCACACATGTACTCAATGCAATACCTGCTATGTGAGGTTGAATAAGTGTAACACTGAATGTGTGCAAGGTCTGTAAAGGTGTGATAGCTTAGTGTGAAGTTGTATCTGACATGGTAGTGTCTATCCTAGCTGTGAGGACAGCAAATGATGTGTAATGTACTGTTAGGCAGACATAGTAGTACAGCATATGATGTGACGTAGTTCCTTGTTGATGAATGTGGTGTCTCATTGTAGGCTAAAGCAATACATGTATGCTTAGTGAGTGGTACTGCTGGTGAATCCAACTCCCATATGAACTGTAGTACTACCTGAAGCTGTAGGCCTAAACAGCACAGTATGGTGTGTGTTCACATTGCTTGGAGACACTGTCATGTGTGTTTCCTGTAGTCTGCACAGAGGACAAAATTCAGGCATAAGGGTGTGTAAGTAGTGGCACACAGTACTGTATGGTACACAGGTAATGCTCATCTGTGCTGGCATACAATGGTGAGTTGTATGTTTGTCTGATGTGTGTGTAATTATGCCTGTACAATGGCTGCAATCATATGTGTGTTACAGGGTATACGTGTGTATCCAGCAACATATATACTCTGTTACAGCAGTATGCCACCTATAGTAACAACTGTACACATCTGTTAGGCAGGGCTATGGCATCAATGACTAGGGTGTTTGACTGGTACTACTGTACCTGTACTTTACATCCATTGCAATGGATGACATCTCTGTTCGTGCATTGGTGTGATATACACCCCTGTCTTGAGGTTGTGCAATGTGTCACAAACAGTGTGTCGGGTACTGTTGTATAGTGGTGTGATATATAGAGTGTGCCAGGCACTGTTAGTTAATTGTGGCCTGAGAACCAATAAGTGGTATTCAATGTGTGTAACCTCTGACAGACAATAGGATGGTATATATGTCAGTAAAGTGATATCAGTGGTTAAAGGTGTAACGTGTGCCACAGGACTCGCTCACACATGTTGTTCATATCTTTTTCAGCCAGATGGCCCACCAACGCAACCCATCATACACAGCGGATGAGGAAGAGGTGATACTGTAAAGCCTATTGCAGCAGTACACGATGCTGTTCTCCAGAAGCAGCCAGCACCAGCAGGAGCGGACTGCACTGTGGCAGGAACTTGTTCGTCGGGTAAATGACATAGGCATGCATAACTGGACACATGAGCAGGTACGCCATCACTGCAGTGATTTAATTAGACATGTCTGGCAGCATGCATCTGATATCCAAAGACAACAGCTTGCCACAGGTGGTGGGGTGGCCATTCATCCCTCCCTCACCAGAGTGGAGGAGCTGCTCCTAAGCGTCGTGGCTCCTGGACCCAGCAACATCAACCTCTGACATGTGTTGTCATGGATACCGGAGCCACACAGCACGTCCACCTGGAGCAAGCAGGTAACATGCCCTATCTGTAGATGACAGTTAACTGTCTTGTTAGATTATGTCTACATGAGATGTGTACTGTGTGTTTAGCAGTTCTGCTGCCTAGTGCTGTGCAATACTGATATTTCAAATAATATCTCTACACCTGTGACTGTTGACTGTTGTTATACTGCAGTTTAGCATACCCACTGTAGCAATGCCACAGTTGTGGCCATTGACAAACTCTCTCATATTCTTGTAGGTCCCTCTGGTGTGACAGCAGGGCAGCTGATCCATGCTGGTGAGTGTGTTATAACTGCAATGTTGGTAATGAAATATGCATGTCATAGGTGAGGTGTAGGCCATGTACACGTAACACACCTACGCATAATGCATGCCATACATGTTTGCTGTAAGACGTTGCACAGCTCAGTAATGTCAGTAGCTGCCTCACTGACATGCAATACACAGAGCATAAGACACAGTTGTGGCAACCCCGTACTGCACATTGGATAGGCATAGTTGCAACACCTGTACACAACATAACACGTTTATCATACTCAGTACACAAAGACATGCTACATATGGCGTAACCACACACCCGCTGTAAGGTCACACTTCAGTATCCCACATCATCCACACACACTCAGGGGTAAAGGCCTATCATGGGGCTGTGCAACACTCTTCAACACATAACACAGTCATGTTAGGCAATGCTCCATATTGGGCACCTCATACACCCATGTACAAAGTGGCTGTGTAATAGTGAATGTAGCCACGGCACTGCAGTTCAGATACAGCATGCTAGGCAGTGGTCTGTCACACAGTAGTAGCCATGAGTGACCACAAGATGCATGATGATAATGATGACGGCACATGGTACTACACCCCATCTAGTTACAGTGACCACAGTATTACACATAGCGGTCTTTGCTTTGCACCTCATTGTGCAAACATATGCACCTATACACAATATGCATAGCATGTTGTGTGTGTGCTTACATATGCCAGTATACACAATATGCACAGCTGTCGCCATCTGTACAAAGAGTCACATATATATATCCTGGAATGCTATTGGGTGTATAGGTCACATGACACACATTGAGTATGTGTGTTGTTTAATGTTGCAGTCATGTAGCATGCCATGTCATGGCTGGCACCGACATATCTGCAATATGTCCCACACTCACCTTAACCACTGTACAATGGCCATGTTGAGCATTGGGATTCCTTCACGTCTACATGCACCACTCATTCCATGTCTGTACATTGCATGCATTTGCTACACCTGTGCCAACTATTATTTGCTATGGACACAGACACTGTAATCAGACATGGCAATCTATGTGTCACACAGATAACACATGCAGCCATGGTATGTATACCATTGAGTGATGATGCACAGGACATTGCAGAGCAGATAATACTTGCACAGCAATGTTGTGCCCATGTACACATTGTGTTCCAGGGTGTAGACAATCACTGAACAACTACACACATGCATCAAAGCCATGTATAATGTCATTAAATAGGGTCGTCTACACTTGCACTGCATGGCCTTGAGCAACACATATTCTGCATGCTGACACTTGTGAGGTGACTGTTTGCCTTGTGATACTGTCACCCACCTTCACCCACTATTGTGTATGTGTTGGATTGCTGGTGTGTGTGTGTATGTGCTGTGGTGAGCAGTGTATTTGTGTGCATGTGTGCAAGTGTGCATGTGTGCATGTGTTCATGTGTGCATGTGTGCATGTCTTCATGTGTGCATGTGTGCTAACATCATGTACAGATTGTGAAGTGTGTTTCCTGTCTTTCTTCCACAGGTGCTGAGTTAGGGGTGTCTGATTGTAGCAGGGAACCTGATGTCACTGCCACTAATAGTGGAGATGATAAGACATGTATTGTGGCACAGGAAGGTCTGACAGGGTCTGTCATTGGTCCTCCAATCGACAGTACACAGCGTTCAACCCCATCTATGTGCACACTTATACTGCCAATACATCCCTCATTCAAACCAAAATGGCCCTTAAAACCTGGGGGGGAAAA
>NC_056728.1:1849754803-1849777303 GCF_019279795.1 Protopterus annectens
AGCAGACACAACTGTGATGGACAGTGTTTAAGGTGTAGCAGATACAGCCATGATCTGAATCCTGGGAGTGGAATTAGACTGCATACAGATTCATTCTCCACAACTGTATACATGAGGCCAGAATGTCCAGTATATGTGCCCATATCTGCTGCTTGTCCCCCTGTCCCCCTGGTAAGTCTGTGGGATGATCCCAGCAAACAGGGAATACGAGTGATTGTCAACCCTCATGTGAACACACCTGTCACTGTAGCAACCTCCAAAACTGTTAGCAGAGTAATATTTCAGGTCTGTCCTATCTTCACTCCCATGTTGTCAAGCTGTGACCAGAGTGTGTACAGTAACAGAGTGAGATGTATGTGCATAATACTAATGTGCAATCTGGAACTTTGTGTGGCAAAAGTCAGGTAGTGCTAACAAACATTGCTCCCACAGGTACGTTGGATCCGAACACTGTGCTGAGGAATACAGACCAATATAACCTCTACTGGTACTGTTCACACTGGTATTTGGGGATTGTGAGTGTTGCAGTTTCTCTGAATAATAAAGTATCACTGGTCACTGTCACCCACACTGTGCTACATAATATAACTGTGTAGGAAAGCATGTATATGTGTGTCAGTTCACTGAGTATCAGAAAGGTGGAAGAGGGCAATATTCTAGATATGTCCCAGCACACCAGCATGTGGTCAACACATGGCCAGAGTCTGTGCAGAAAGAGTTGGACAGTTATGTGCTAAACAACAACCTGGAATCCGGGAGTATGTGTAGAAACAGTTAGTGTTAACAAACATTCCCACCACAGGTATACCAGGTAAAAGGTGTATACTGCAGGTAAATCTGGTTCATGTGTAATGATGATGACAGCCATATCAGTGACCAAACTAAGGCTATAGGGTAGTGTAGTAAGACTTGTAAGGTACAGATAACAGCACTGACTAGGAATGTAATGTGGACTACAGGAATATACTTCTTGTTAATTGACATCATTCTCCCCCCACCATATCTCCAACAATAATCAACATACTCACCCCAACTGGTATGTAATGACTCTGATACTGTCCATTTGTTTGATAAATATTTTCATGGTTCCCATGCATGTGCTATATGGAATAATTCCAACATTGGTGGCATGGTGCCATCAATGTACCTGCATGCTGTTCTTATTACCACTATGGTCCCATTTATGCATGTGTTCTGTTTACTATGCAACGGTCCCGTATCTGGTGTCTGGGTTAATGGGAATATCTATGCATGCTGTTCTACCTAACCCTGGAATGTGTTGAGTACTACTAACCCATATATGATGATGAAATCTAAACACTATAGCACTCTTGGGAAGGCCTGTCCCAGTGGACCCACCTGTCCCACCTCAGCTGGCCATGGCTCCAGGAACCAGCATGCCTGCTGCCCAACCCTGGATCTCCCTGTCCATTGGTTCTGCACCACCTTCAGGTGGAACTGCCTCAGGAGATGGGGCTTGCCCCCCTGGAGTGGGCATGGACAGGCACCTGTCAACCATAGCCAGGTTGGGGTTGTGGTGCGTAGAGCGATCAACGAGCAGTTCAGTGATCTTCTATGCCAGCTCGATGGGTGCGTGTTGTGATTAGAGAGTCAGCCTGGCTCTGTGCCTCAGCCCTCAGCACAGCCACCTTCGGGGCTGTGAAGGTGCAGTGGTGACTGCCCATGGGTGGGAACATCAGTCTCACTGTTACCACTAGGGGGCTTGTGGGCTTCCGAAATCCCAACACCCCCCACATCAAGGTGTTTACCCCCCCACATGTGTCATATACCACCCCTGTATTCATCTTGTGTGTCTTGTCTGTTAACCTACCCAACCTACCTCCCCAAATATACCTACTTCCCCTCCCCAACATCCCTCTCTCACCTGAAAAAAAAGAAAAAAAGGGAAATCAGTTCCCA
The DNA here is from genome assembly GCF_019279795.1 of Protopterus annectens. NCBI lineage: Eukaryota > Metazoa > Chordata > Ceratodontiformes > Protopteridae > Protopterus > Protopterus annectens. Next base: position 1,849,756,724 of record NC_056728.1, read on the forward strand.
CAAAGAAAATCTCGCCCCATACATAGCTGTCCATTTTGCACACGTGTTCACTGGACACATGTAATCTGGTCTAATTGGCATCACAACTTATTTTTATCCTCACCCCTCACCCAAGGGTTTGAGTGTCCAAATCTACCTCCAAATTCAGTGCATATGCACAGCTGTTGCTGTAGAAGAAACGGGCAGCTATGTACCTTCCCTACACACTTCCTGCACATCCCTAGCTATTTTCCCTACTGTCTTTCCCTCTCTGTGTCCCTTTTTTACCACTTTCCTATCAACCCTTTTTACTTTTCTTTTAAAGAAATTAATGCGGTGGTAAGCGGGAGTAAGCACTTTTAAGCTGTAGTAAGCAGGTCTGAGCCTGTTTGTGCTGGGGAAAGCAATGCCTACACTGGTTAAGCAATTTAGAAGCTAACTGAGTATTAGGAACTGTAACCAGAAGTTAGCAGTGCGTACCTCTGCGCAACCTCAAGCAAACCCGCTTACAACTGCTTTAAAGTGCCTTAATCACACTGTATCCAATGGCCCTTGATTTGCCCAGCAACAAAATAAACAACCTCTGCAAGGCTCAAACTCAGGACCCTGCACACCACAGACAAAGTGATTTACCACTAAGCCATGCCAGATACGCATAACACTGATAATTTCAAAAACATATCATCCAGCCCAGTCATTAAACAGTACATTGAATCTTTATCCCCTATAAATTCCATTCTTATTTACCAACTGTGTTATACAAATTTACTACCTCCTCTCTTGCTTACCACACTCATTCTCTCTCCTTTGTACTTTCCTCCTTGCTCCTCACTTCTCAGACTACTAAATTATGTCTCCTTACATACTAACTATGACTTTACTCTCATTCTTACTCATGACCACCCTTCTCTCAACATACTATCTCACCTTCTTTGAAATTTCACTTAACAACCACTTTATCTCCTCACAAAAACACACTTCTACTAGACTCACTTTCACATCTTTCTCTAATGTTAATTCCACCCCTAGCTATCACCTATCCAAATTCCACAGACTACATCACCTAACCTACCTCCTACAATCAAACAAAAACAAAACCCTAACAAATCAAAGAGCAACTATTTAATTAAACTAGTTAATCCTCACCTACAAGATGGTGACATCCACCCCAACCCTGGCCCAACCTCACCTCCTACCCAAAACTGCTCACCTAACCTCAATAATACCTTCCTCATAGGACACCTTAACATCCAAAGCATAAATAAGAAAATACCTTCATCCATGCCCTCTTAGATATCCACTCATTTGACATTCTTTGCTCTCTGAAACCTGGCTAAAACCAGGCACAAAAGACTCAGAGATTATTCCTCAAGGTTATAATATAGTCAGACATGACCGCTTAAAACGCAAGGGTGGTGGAGTAGCAATACTTTTCAAAAATCAACTTAACATCTCTACTCAACCAGCATGCCCAATCCAAAATAGCAAAACAGAAGCCATCATTATTAAACTCCAACTTAACGCCAAAAAAGCCATTTACATTATTTGTTTGTATCTTCCCCCAGGTAATAACATTCCAATATTAGAAGACTTCCTAAGCTGGGTTTCTACCACCTACCCCCAAGAAACCATAATTTTGGCGACGTTAACATAGACTGGAACACTATTAATGCAGACAATCCCTCCTCTCATATTAACCTACATGGCTTCTCACAAACTATTACCTCAACTACAAGAGTCAATAAGCCCAGCAAGAAAGAGAGTATATTAGACTGGATACTCACAAATAAAGTTAACAAACAGTATAAAGTAGGTACTATGCCGACATTAGCGACCACTGCCTAACCTTCATTACTAGACAAAAATCAGAATATGTTAATCCCCCAAATACAAGGCTAATCCGATCTATTTTAACATAGACCTTTTTAAAGCTGAACTGAGAGCATGCAATTGGAATTGCTTAAAATCACTTCCCCTGGAAGAGGCAGTATTATTCTTTAATAATACATTCTTATCCATACTTGATTCACATGCTCCAGAAAGTGCTATTAGAGTAAAGACCAAATCTGCCCCATGGCTGAAGGACAATACTAAAAAACTCATTCATGCTAGAAACAAAGCATGGACAAAATGGAGATGCGATAGACAAAACCCTGATTTAGTTAATTTCCACCAACTTAGAAATCTGGCTAAAAAATCAATAATCTCTGACAAGAAAAACTTCTACTGTAAACTTCAGGAAACTCATATTAACAACTCTAAACAGTTCTGGTCATCGGTAAATAGACTTCTTTCCCCAGGAATGGCTAAAACTCCTTCCCTCTAAATGCTGACCCAGAAACCCTCTCCAGACTGCTAATGCTTTCAACTCTTTTTACACTGAAACTATTCAATCCTTAGCCAAACAAATGAACTCTAACAACTCTTATATTCCAACTAACATAACTAACTCCTCCTACAACTTCTCTCTAAAACCTATATCTACTTCTTTCATCTACAGACTCATTCACAAACTGAAACCCTGTACCCCTTCTGCTGACAAGCTCCTTCTCTTTTCCTTCAGAAAGCTGCCAAAGAAATTGCATATCCTATATCCTTACTTATCAACAGAACTATCCAAGAAGGAACCATCCCTAATATCTGGAAAGTCTCCTATATTATCCCACTACATAAAGGTGGTAACTCCCTTGACCTTTCCAACTTTAGACCAATTGCCCTTCTCTCACCCCTAGCAAAAATCATGGAAAAATGTATTCATCAACAGCTGGTGCACTATCTCTCTCTCCACTGCATAATAGCAAACTGCCAGCATGGTTTCAGACCCCACCACAGTACCACCACTGCCCTTCTTTCGTTTATAGATACTATCAACAAAATCGAAACAACAATACTCTCTCTTCCCGCTTTTCATTGATCTCTAAAGCTTTCGACATGGTCAACCACACTCTCTTAATTAACATTCTTGCATCTCTCTTTGTGATAAACTAGCCATTAATTGGTTTAGATCTTATCTTAACAACAGACAACAAGCAGTAATATGGGAAAACCATATCTCATCACTCTTACCCATTTCCATCGGAGTTCCCCAGGGCTCCATTCTTGGTCCACTTCTGTTCTCCCTCTTTATTAACGATCTTCAGACTGCAATCCCACAAGCAACCTGCATACAATACGCAGATGATTCCACCCTTATCTGCTCAGCACCATCCTCTACTGAACTGAGCTCATTGACCCAAAATACCTTTAACACTTTCTAGACGGTTTCTCCTACTAAATGCCAAAAAAACTAAACTCCTCCTCTTCTCCCCCACCACTCGGTCCCCCTTTAAACTTTACCATTTCCTCAAACAATGGCACTATCATCTCACCTGATCCAACTACAAAACTCTTAGGAATAACCATTGACAATAATCTCTCCTTCGATCAGCACATTAACAACACCATCAAGATTGTTAACAGAAAAATTGGATCCCTATATCCTATCAAACCTTTTCTAACCCCAGCAACTAGAACCAAAATTGCACAATCTCATCTCCTATCTTCTCTCCTATATGCTTCCCCCATTTATACAAACCTTAAGAAAATCAATCTTAACAAACTTGTAAATTGCTATAACAACATAGCTCGCTTCGCCACTACTAACCCCTTCAGGACCCACCATTGTATTAACTTAAAACAACTTGGCTGGCTTGAATTTCAAAACTACCTACTAATTACTCAACTCACTATAGCCCACAACATATTACACCAACCTGACAACACCCCAATACTCTCTCAACTTCTAATCCTTACAACAATCTTAACTCACTTCAGCCCTCTACTAAACTCATGACACAATCTATAAAGGTAAACAACACAGCAGGTGGTTCTCTATTCACTAACACAATAGGCAGAAGTTGGAATCTCTTACCTAGTGACTTAACTCTGACTACATCCCTGCCTCAATTCAAACAAAAAATTAAACTGTACTTCCAAAATCATTGGCTTTGTTCCTGCAGTACACCTGACTAACCATTTTCTCTTACTCTGTTTCTCCTCCTCTCTTGTCATCTCCACCTTTTTCATTTCTCATCCTCTTACTGTTCTGATTTAAGTATGTACATTTTATATACAATTGCTAACATGACATTAACTGCATTTTGTAAACTTGTTTCTCTTTTGAAATTATCTTTCTTTCTTTGTGTTTTTATTAATTCCAATTTTTTCCTATATCTTAGAGTAATAGTTTTTTATGTGATGTACTTAGTATTTAGTGGAGCTTTTCTCCTCGGGCCTCTGCTGAAAATGGACATGTATCCAGCCAGACTAGCCCGGTCAACAAATGTAAAATAAATAAATAAAAATAAATAAAAATAGTCCAACGTTTAGATGCATGTGTGTGTAAATATATTAATATTTGAACAGATATAACATATGTAGATTTATATATATATATATATATATATATATATATATATATACACAAACATATATTCATGCAAATGCCTACATCAACACATATATATGTCTACATATACACAGCAAGTTACTTATATGTAAGCAGATATATATCTATGTAGGCATACACGGACATAGTTATATGTAAGCAAACATATATATATCTCCATATAGATATATTTGGACATACATGTGCAGATATCAATGGGAGATTAACTAAATCATATATGTCCACATGCACCGTTAATGGGGTTGAGAGGCCCCAAACAATATACGTGTTGTACGAATGGGTATACCCTGCCCCCACAGCCAAACATGTCCACCCTGCAATACACTACTAAGTGTTGCAGAGCCAATAACCAGGTCCTGACACGACATGGGCATATGATGTTAACAGTACTACATCCCACCTGTATGATATCAGGCTGGTATTGGTAACATATCATGCAGTACAGTCTGGCTCCCATAGGAAATGTAAAATGTGGAAGCTATCAACATCCCCACGATACATATGCATAGACATATATGCAGATACAGATACACACACACACATATGTATATATATGCATATATATAGATATACATTTGAGTACACATACACACGCAGAAATATGTACAGTAAGATACTTATGTAGTAGGCGCACACAATATGGAACAGCCACTATGCCTACAGTTAACACCCTAACAATTGGACGCTGGATGAGCCACTCATACAAATGACATTTGTTGCCTGTAACATATACAAAGGGTCATAGGATAAAACACCACACACAGGTTTGCAGAAATGGAATACCTTTATATGTGTACTATTACAGATTTATATGCCATATTATATAGCTGTTCAGACACTGACATCCATATAAATAGAGTGATGCAACTGTGAAACAGTTATACTAATACAATAGTCTGGAAAAGTCCACAACTGTTGCTCTCCAGGCCAAACCCTTCAGATTGTACAATAGTAAAGATAGACTGGGCCACAGGATACCACACAATCAACAGTACATGATGCAGGTTTATACGCCAGCAGCCTCTATCTACACTCTGTACACAATCACTAGGTGGTAAAGACTTCAGTTGACCAAATGGGATGTAACTGTTACATAACAAGGCATAACTGAGACAATTACAGGCACACTGGCAAATAGAATGGTCTGTATGGCAGGAGGCAGTAGGCCTGCAGTAACCCACTTTATGTAAGTAATGTCAAGATAGGTGAAATGTATGGTACTGTACATCCAGATACTTTAAGACAGCTCACCCCTGATACCCCCACATTTTGAAACAGCCTAGGTTAGGTATGGTGCATCCCCCTAGACTCAATAATACAGGGCCATATACCACAGTTACATACACTGGCCTCTGGAGTGCATATGGGCACACATGTATTGTGTAGGTGAAGCCTACACATATATGGCTCCAGCCCCACAGTATGTATGGGGGATACAACAGCAGTGGACTGCTGGCAGGAATGGCAGTGTGGTATACGTATATGTGCATATGTATCACTATCTGTGTATGTGTAGACATATAATGCTTTGTATATGTATATATCTGGGTATGTGTATGAATATCTATGTACATATACACACCCATCTATATATGTTGATATGTACATGTGTAATTATCTATATAGATATCTGGATAATCAGATGTACATATATAGTTGGTATGCACACATTTAGCCGACCGTTACCTTGTCGTCGTGCTAAGTGTCAAAAGCAGTGCAGCAGGTTCTCAAATATCCGAACCGGAGATTGTTGAAACACAAAATATCACCCCCTTTTTTGACCCATGGTAGCACTTGTTTATGTGGGAGAGTGGTCGGAAATGTCGAATTTGATGTTTCGTATGACATTCCGATTGTTCGCCAATTACAAATTCGACATTCAGGTTTAGAAAAACTGACATTTGGAGGTAGTTACTTTGACTAAATGCATGTATTCCATACATTCATCATATGCCCTGAACATGGGGTGTAGCCCTACCTCAGCCCCTATAGTCCCAACTCTGTAGTGCAAGGGGATGTCAGGTATGTATAGTGGGTATATTAGTAGACTATTGCTACTGTAATAGGGATTGTCTTCACAGGCATGGTGTGTGTGGGAGGTCACATCTGCTTTTCACATGTGTAGCATTGGCTACTGACAGACATCCTAAGGACATCATAGTACAGTACCGCTGCAAGCACGTAATGCTCCTGTGGACTACAGCAGAGATATTGGCCAATAGATGTGGACATTCTGACTTACTCTGTACAGTCCAGGGGAATATACAGAACTCCTTAGTGCAGAACATGTGGACCAAGCCTGACAATATGGATGTTAACAGCCATGTAGATGGCTATAACACATAGAGATTGGTATACATTCACCCCCACAGGTTATGCATTCACACACCCCTGTCTGTCCTGGCACAGAACTGCTGGTACAGAGGTGCCATGGCCACATACTATCCACTAGATATTGACATACAGCTGTACAGCATCCCACCACTCTGTCTGACATACATGACTTTTAAGAGAGGCCTGGCAGCAGTACATCAGGCAAGTATCTGGACATGACATCTCACTGGGTAAGTACACTAAGCTGCTAGGCATGTAACAAAGCAATGTGCAGGCTACAAGCAGACTGGCTCAACACTGGTCTACATCTCCTATGGGGGAATGCACATGTACCTGCGTATATAGCAGGCTCTACAGGCATGACACAGCACAGGGTAAGATACACCTGTGTGAAAGTGCATAACCACAACCAATGTGAGCACAGCCACAGCCACAAATGGTAAGCTAGCATAATATTACAGTATATGGACTATCTGTTCAACACCATCCTCATATGTGCCGCTCACACACTAACCATACATATACTGGGCCACTATACAGTGTGGTCTGATGCGCATCTGTGGTATGGGACATATGTGTGTATGGCCCTAAAACATGTAAGCCAGTATGGTAACATACAGTGGAGCAGCATGTAACATTAGATAGGATAGGACCTAGGACAATGACATCTACCACAGTCTGTACACAGGCCACGGTAGATATTAACAATACACACAGTATCAACATTCACCATAAGTACACAGACCTCAGTACTGTACAGACAACCACAGAATGTCCAGGTTATGTCATCAAATATAACCCCTACTGTACATAACATGTGTAGCAGTCTGATAACTCACTGGCCTGTTATCAGATACGATGACACTAATTATGGTGTACTGCACATATGCACCTCTTAATGCATGGCATATGTACAAAGATTGACAAGGTTGTGGCTGGAAGCAGATACACAGAGCCAATATTGACATGTTGCTGTGATAACCTCATACATTTACTGTTGTAACAGGGTTTGTCGCAACATATGCTGTATGAGGGATATGAAGTCAGTAACTGTCACGGCTTTCACCATCTACAGACTGCAATCCTCACACTACCTTCTGCAGTTCACAGATACATGTTCTGTGGTAATACATGAAACCAAAGGCACCACAACCTGCCCAGTCTGCAGATGACCCTAAAGAAGGGGAGTCCTCATAAACATAGAACTGACATGGCAGGTATTAATACATGTAGGGCAGCCATATCTGCACACACCCTGTTAAACCAACATTACTCCGAATGCAGTATAGCAGCACTTACAGTCTGTAGTCAGGTCAGGCACATTCCCCTCCTGTGTGTTGGCCTGTTTCCACAGTGTATGTTGTCAGAGGTAAATCCCCAATCCATCTGAGATGCTGTTTGCCAAACAACAGATCGATTTCCTGCTCACAGTGAATGAAAAGGTCCAACACCAACATGATGTTCCTAGATATTGGAGTGTGTTTCCATGCAATTGGCTATGGGAATGTTACCCCAGCTGTTCCATATGCAATCAGCTAGGGGAGGGCTGCAATTCATGCAGAGGTCATCAGCTGATAATGAGCATCACTTAAAATACACATGCTGCTGCCTTAGCAAAGCAGGTATAGGTCTCCACATCCACCAGTGAGGGAGTGAGAGAGGCAGACAGAAGCAAAGACATGTCGGCGAGAGGTGGGAGAGTAAAACTTAAGCATGTTTGTGTCACACACTTACCAGCACAGTGTATCAAACCCCTGATGACTATGTTGTGCTGTCACAGTTCTATTCAGTTATTGGATGCACCACATAGATTACCTGTTGTGGAGCCATCAGGACATACATGTGATGGTGAGTGACATCTGCAACAGAGATATGGTAGTTATATGGTAGGTGAAGTACACGTGCCTGTCCACATGATCAGGTGCCAGCGTCAACACAGCCACACTCTCACAGGGATGCACACACATTGACACACTTGGCAGGGCCAGGATTACAACTCATCACTAGTGAGATTGCCGCAACACATTACTATGCAAGTAGAATGTGCAACACTCGGGTCATAAGGAGGTTATATGGGCAAAGGGTATGGGGAGGTGTCTGACATCAGACAGCATGCTTCAGTATGCCAATGGGGTTGTAGTGAGTGTGGATGTGATCATATGCATCATATAATACACACACAAACACACAGGGTGCCAGTACTGACATGCATAGTTGCATTTCTGCATGGGTATTTGGTGGTCAACTGTGCAAGATGGCTATACAAGGCTAGGTGATGGGTATACCTTGGCATCAGGCCACTTGACAATGGTCTGCATTGTGGCTCAGGGCTGTAGTTTTTGCATTTGCCCACACAGGTGGGTATTGTATTCACCATCCAGTCACCGGGGTGACTACTGTGTCTGGCCAATGCTGTGCATCGCTTGCTATGTATGTGTTCCTTAGTCCATGCCATGGATGATGTCTGGGATGTGCACACCTCCCACCTACATGTACAGTGACATGTGGAACTGCACCTGGGGTGTCTGGCCCATGTTGTGTGCACAGATTATCATCAGATGTGCCAGTCTTGGCCACCTGTGGTGGGAACTGGTAATGGAAAGTAGGTTTACCCTGCACCTACATTGACAGCATGTTAATGGCATTTCCTGGTGTCAGTGGCATCTGTCCATCCAGGGCATGTTTTCAGGCATGGTATGTCCTTTGTGGGTCACATGTGATGGCACCACAGGTGTTGCAGGTGTCCAGTGGGGAACATGGGGAAGGTGCACTGTCTGCATGTATGTGCCTATTGGACAGATGGACAGGGTGACATGCCCTCTGTAGCCCACTGCAATCACTGCATAGTTACTATCAGTGGCCAATATGCAGTATACTACCCACATATTGGCTGTTGCCTAAGCATGTGTGTTTGTATATGAGACATGGGTTGAGAGTGTACTCTGGGTAATACTGGATTTGCTGACTGTGATTGCCTGGCCTTGATGTCACATGTATGGGTATAGATTTGCAGCCCAGCCTCTCGGCTATTTCACATCTGTTACCCTGTATGGTGGACATTGTGATATATACTAGGGCCACCATATAAGAAATTTGCAAATCCTGCTTCACATTGGGCCCAGGCACACACACACACACACACACACCTGCCATGTCTGGGATTAGAACCCCTACCTACAGCACTGCACAGTTATAGTACACGCCACAGAGATTACAGAAGTACTCCTTCCCCAAAGGTGTATATCACATTGGATGACATCAGCAGGATTGCCAAAGTAGGACATTCAAATTGTAGTGAGTGTGGCTAGGCTAAAATGCATTGCTCCGTACACAGACAGTGACACACACACAAAACATTCACAACTGACATGCAGGGGTATAGAACTCCTAACAGAGGTTTATATCACACTACAGCATGGAGCTGTTATAGGATGCACCACAGGGATTACTGGAGAACTCCTTCCCCATAGGTATATTTCACATTGGATGACATCAGTAGGATTGCCAAAGTAGGTCATTCGAATTGTAGTGAGTGTGGCTAGGCTAAAATGCATTGCGCCCTACACAGACAGTGACACACACACACAAAACATCCACAACCAACATGTGGGGGTATAGAATTGCTAACAGTAGTCTATATCACACTACAGAATGGAGCTGTTATAGGATGCACCATGGGGATTACTGGATAATTTCTTCCCCAAAGGTGTATTTCACATTGGATGACATCAGCAGGATTGCCAAAGTAGGGCATTCAAATTGTAGTGAGTGTGGCTAGGCTGAAATGCAATGCTCCCTACACAGACAGTGACACAAACACATAGAACATTCACAACCGACATATGTGGGTATAGATCCCCCTAACAGAGGTCTATATCATACTACAGCATGGAGCTGTTACAGGATGCACCACTGGTATTATTGGAGAACTCCTTCCCCAAGGGTGTATTTCATATTGGATGACATCAGCAGGATTGCCAATGTAGGGCATTCAAATTGTATGGAGGGTGACTACCCAAAAAAGCATTGCTCTCTACACAGACACACACTTGCCTAGTCTGGGATTAGAACTCATACCTAACTAATTTATCACACTACAGCAGTATGCCATTATGACATGCGCTACAGAGATTACTGGGGTCCATTCTTCCCAGAGGTGTATTTCTAGGTGGATGACATCAGCAGCCTTACCAAAGTAGAACATTTCAATTGTAGGGAGTGTGACCACCCTAAAAAGCATTGTTCTTTACACATACAGAGACAAGCAGACACACGCACAAACTTGCCATGTCTGGGATTGGAACACCTGCCTAACTAGTTTATTACACTACAGCAGTACACAGTTATGGGATGCACCACAGAGATTACTGGGCTACAATTCTCACAAAGGTGAATTTCACAGTGGATGACCTAAGCATGCTTGTCATAGTAGGGCTATGTGGAGGGCAATGTGTGTGCATGGACCATAACCACGCCACATGCAGGCACAGACTGGGTCATATTTCACAGATGCATGTATACAGCTGCTAGATGACTACTTCCTTGTGCAGTCATCTTGCACAGTTAGCACGTGCACCACATAGTCTGTAATGCTGACATATACCGGTGGCTAGTATCTGCAGTGAGTGACATCTGACCCTTGTGTGGTTGTGGCTCTTTGGCTGTGTGGTGGGGAGACAGGCCTGGATGGCTCCTTGTCACAGTCATCCTCTTCCACACATCTATGTATGTCTACGTTTGGCTTATTATAGTGTGTTGTCCTTACATATATGCCTGTACTCCTATCCCCTGTGTATGCAAAGCATGAGTGGTGCATACTGAGGAGTGCCTGCACTAACATCTGCGGTTGCCAGATATGTCTGGTCCACTGGTGTTTTCAGACATGGCCTTCATGTGTTTAACCTTTCAGTATGGTTTTGACTGACATTGCCTTCATTTCTCTAAGTGTGTGGGCATGCCCAGCATGCCCATCTGTATTGAATGTGTGGATCGAGTCCAGGTAGTTTATACTGCACTGCTGACCTTTGTGTTGTACACGTACAGGTAGCATGCTGTCTCTGCAGGGTATCCGTCAATCATTTTGCATTGACTGTTACTACATTTCTGCATAAGATGGGGGGCACAACACCTGAATATTTCTACACCTGAATATTTCTACATCACTACACAGGATAGGGGGGGCACACCTGACTGTTACTACATTTCTATGTAGGATTGGGGGGGCACACCTGACTATTTCAACATTTCTACACAGGATGGGGGGGGCACTCCTGACTGTTATTACATTACTACATAGGATGGGGAGGCACACTTGACTATTTCTACATTTCTACACAGGATTGGGGGGCACACCTGACTGTTATTACATTACTACATAGGATGGGGAGGCACACCTACTGTCATTGCATTACTACGTAGGATTAGGATGGGGGGGCACACCTGACACTTGCACACATTTGCTAGGACTGTACTGGCATGTCAGGTACTCCATTTCATTCTGTAGTCTTAGCTATCATGCTAATTAGAGGCATACCAGTGTACTACATAACCTAGCTTTTATTTACCTACATATTAGTTTCTGACTTCCTACCCTTCAGAACTGTCATCCCACTGCCTGACCTGCTGTAGTCTGTGTAGGCCTGGGGGGTTACCCACAGGCCTCATTCAGAGGCTATAGCACAGCCTTTGTTTGTGTTTGTCTACACCTGTCCTGCTGGCTGTGACTCTTGCTGGGTATGTGAACCCCCCTGACTGGCATGTGTGAGTCACTTACCTTGTGGGTGTCCCAGGATTGAGGGTGGTGCTCCAGGGCTGCCCATGTTGGATGAACATAGCACACTCCCTACACATGGTTAAGCACAGGTAGTGTAATGTTTGGCATTCCTTTTACTGTATGTGAGAGTCAGAGAGAGGTGTTATTCCCTGGGTCCCTCCTGTGTCAGTATATGTACTATGCGTTGTCTCTTTGCCAAGGCCAGGACATAATGGGCACACCTCAGAGAGAGGTGTCATTCCCTGGGTCTCTCCTGTGTCAGTGTATGTGCTATGCATTGCCTCTTTGCCAAGGCCAGGGCATACTGGGTACACCTCCTTCTGCCTACTGGGGTAGGGTCAGGTTGTTCTCCTCCAAGTCACTCTGTGTCTCTGCAGGCCTTGGCAATGGTGGGGTGCTGTGTGGCCCTGCCTCATGCTGTTCCTGCTGCAACTGTTTCCACAGGATCATATTGTGTAGCATGGCACATACAAGGACAATTTGGGTATATGTAGCTGGTGAGTACTGCAAGGCACCACCAGATGTGTCCAGGCACCGGAACCGTGACTTGAGCATCACAAACACATGCTCTACTATAATTCTGGTCTGTGCTTGTGCCTCATTATGGAGTTCTTGTTTGGGTGTGTGTGTATTTCTGATGGGTGTCATCAGCCATGGCTCCAGTGCATATCCAGCATACCCCAGTAGGTGACCATCAGGGATGTTCCCATTGGCAAATCTCTGGTACAGCTGCATCAGATGCCAGATGTGGGAATCGTGATAGCTTCCACTGCAGCCAGCACACACATTCATTATTATGCCCTGGGCATTGCACACGACCTGGCAGTTGATAGAGGGGAAGCCCTTGTGGTTGATGTAGACCCTACCCTGCTCTCACTGGATGGTGCTTTGATGTGTATGCATGTGCAGTCTATAGCACCCACTACCTCAGGGTATTCTGCTATTTGGTGGAACAGTTGCATATTGCTGGCCAGCGCCTCATGGGTGTTGGGGAAATATACGTGCTCACTGACATGTGCTGACATGGCATCCAGGAACTGGTGGAGTACCCTGGATGTTGATGCCTGTGAAATCCCCATCATATCTCCAGTTGGCCTTTGGAAGGTACCTGTAGCTAGTATTCATAGGCCTACACATACCTCGGTATCCACTGGGATGGGTTCCCCTCTGTTAGTTCTGTGTGTCAGGCATGGCCGGTACAGCTCAACAATTTGCTGTAGGAGGTCATGTCCATCCTATAGCACTCCACTATCTCCAGCTGATATAGCCCCTGGTAGGTTATCCTGTGTCTGAATATTCTTCTCCATCTCCTCACTGTGGATTGGGCTACAGCATTCACATCCTCACCATCCTCAGCCTCTTCCACAAGTTGTTGTATGATAGCTATTGCAGCCCCTATCATTTTACTGTTGTGAGTGTTAAAAGTTCCTTGCTTGTTTACACCGGTGGTGTAGAGTGTGGGAAAAACCAGAGGAGAATGCATTTTCATTGTCTATAGCAGTGTTCTGAGCTGGGCTGGACAGCTGCCTGTGTAATTGGCTGATTATTATACATTTCACCTGCCAGCTATGCTAGTTCTCCTTGGTTACCTTCCTACTGCTGTTTTCCCTTCCCATTGCCTTCCTGGTTAATTACGGGGGCACGCCACGCAAAAAGAGTGCACAAATGTGCACACTGCTGCTATTTCCTGGTTTAACTTTTTTTTTCTGTCTTTAAAACCCAGTGCGTGGTATGCACACCTGCTTGGGCATTGTAAAGGGTGCTATGCAGGTTTAGAATCACCCCCTAGTGCTAAGCTAGGAGCAATCTTGAGCCACAGGGCTCCAATCCACTTACAGTATACCTGACACCCCCCATATGATGTCATCTTAACTCCTAGGCTTGCACCAAGTTAGTCCTACTCTTAAACTGTTGGGACCTGACTCACATGCTGAGGAAAACTGGGATTCACTGTCCTTCCCCTCATTTGCATAGGATTGCCTGCTAATGCATAGTTACATGTCTCACACTGAGCCTCCCCGCTTAGCAACCACTACTCACTGGCCATGTTGTCTTCTGCCTGCCATTAACTTGCATGGCAGAATACTGATTTTAGTTAGAATGCTTAATTTAGGTTCATTTTGTTATTTCCCCGATCCCATTTGCTCGCCGCTGCCCTACGCTTAAACGGCCGAGATCAGCTAAAAGAAAATAAAAGTTACTTTTTGTATTTTTTTTTTTTACTGTTTGCAATACCAATGGCCTTATAGTTGACCATTGGCATGCTTACTACATTATATGCAGCCTTTATTTGGAGCTGGCACAACTCCATTTTGGATTTTGCAGAAATGTACTCGGTTACTAACCGAGTACATTTCTGTAAATAGCACTAGTCCTGCACGGCCGGTTGCAAGCTTCCTGGATTGCAAAATACCCTCATTTACATAGATTTCTCCTGCAAATGGGATGATTTGCATACAGGGGCTTAGATCGTGCAGGATTAATGCAGGGCCCCTCGTGCACTCCTAAGCAGGCTGTTCCTGGATCGCACGGCATACATATTGCCTGCTTGAGCTCCTGCACCAATCTTGAGCACCGTGCAAACTATAGAGAATCTGGGGGCAGGTGTTGTGCAGAAAGGTGGCATGCACCCCCCTAAAACCTTTTAATGTATTTTTGTCATTTGTTTACCAGAAAGTCTTACTGGTTTCTAGGGTATCTACTTTCAGCTGAGGCCCAGGAAAAAAAGCCCCAATTTTACATAAAAAGAATGTTTATTGCTAAAACATTTTTAAACAGGGAACAAAGACAAACCAGTAAACATTTGCTTACAAGACAGCACAGCAAAAAATACATTAAAATGAGCATATGGAGTAATTAAAGAATGGTAGACAAGACCAGAAAAAGAAAGGAAATGGAATTAATAAATTTGTGACAGTTCTGCCTGGATTAGAGCAGGAGCAGAGCCATGATCTAAATAATCATGCATAATCACAACATACTAATCTGTAAAACATTGCAGCACACACCAGTCTCACATTAATATCATCTCTGCTTCACAATATATAATTACTAGATATTTTCTATACAGTATATGACACACTGACACAAGAATCTATATTAAGAGCTGGAGTGCTGATGCCAGAAACTGTACGCTTTTTTTATCAGCATTTTAGAGATGAGAACAGACAGAAACAAAGCAGACAGTAACTTAGTCCAGAAGACTCAATCAGGCTTCCAAATGCTGCCGGAACACATGGCCGCATACACACACACACACAAACCAAAATAGGAAACAAACAAAAAAACTTCTAGTGAAAAATACTCAGCAATGCATCAGCCACTGTGGAAAAACAGCTTAAACGACATCACTTTGCCAAAATGTGCAAGTTTTCATATTAATTTTATTTGGAGAGGTGTAGGGCATTAAGTGCATAAAAAGTCTTAACAAAACCATTACTTCAGATAAACAAATTCAGAGCTAACCTGAATGGACAGAAAAGCTACTCAAGATCAAAGTTTTGGAAAACACCTAAACGATTCACACAGAAACTTCATTCCACTAAGAAATCCAACCAACTAATTTTGCCTTGTTTTTAAAGGCAAATTCTGTATGGAATGCATATTGTTTTATAGACACACACACACACACACACACACACACACACACACATATACTCCCTAAAAAAAATGAGTCTTCATAATGAATCCCACAAAAAGGACCTCCCCCCCCAAAAAAAGAATTGCCATGGACCACAACTGTAACAAGTGATGCAAAGATTTCAGAAAGATGCTGCGATTCCTCAGAGAGATAAACATATGCTCCCAGATTCACTAATCTTCCATGCAGGACTAGCTTAGTCCTGCACAGAAGCACCCATTTAGGAGGAGGATGGCAGCGTGCTATGCATATTAATGAAGGTGAGCTGCCCGACCTCCCAGGTTTACCTGGAGCATGTATGAGTGCAGGAGGCGTGTCTGAGAGCAGAGCTCTCAGAATAAACATGCCCCTGCAATGTACAACAGCAGAAAGTGGAAATAAAATGAGCGAGACCACTCATAGGTGTCCACATATCCCCACCAACAGTCCCCCATGTGTACAACAGCAACAGAACATAAAAATCAAAAGAAGAAACCCCTTTATTTTTTTTTAAATCCGAGTACAGCTAACCATAGGTGCGCAGGTGTGCCCATTGCCTAGCTACGGTTAAAGCAGCTTAAAAGGCTGAAGAGGATAACAAGGAAGATATATGCAAATGAAGCAGCACAGCAATAGTATAGTGGGCAGAACATTCGCTTAAAGGGTAGGCATTCCCGATTAGAGTCCCACTGCAACACAATCTATTTTACATTTCAAGCATGGTATAACCAATATTTTTATTGCAAAACCCACTAAATAACATATATTTATGAACTGGAGTACTGCTGGAAATGCACATGTGAAGAGCCAGTGTCATAATGAATAAGGCAGTAGTAAGGAGTTGTAAGCACAGATAAGCAGCAGTAAGCATATGTAAGCACTAGTAAGTGTGTTTAAGTGTGTTTGCATGGGGATAAGCATTGCCTACACAGATTAAGCAAAGTAGAAGCTAACTGAGTGTAAGAAACTATAACCTGAAATAAGCAGTGCTTACCACCGCACAAACCCACGCAAACCCACTTACAACTGCTTTAAAGTGCCTTAATCACTCTGTATCCAATAGGCCTTTGTCTGCCCAGCAACAACATAAACAGCCATGCAGGTTTTGAACCGAGTAGCTATCCACCAAGCCATCACAAATGTACAGAAGACTGAGGTAGTAGTAAACATGTCCTCACCATAGTATAACCAAATTGAACCTGTGAAAGGCATTACAATCATATGTGCCATAACTGACTACATAACATAAATATGTGAACTAGAGTACAGCAGTAAGCCCAGAAGTGAGGTGTACTTGTAATAGAGTGTCAACATTCCCAATAAAACACTAGGACCCCACAGAGTGTACTTACACATCGGTCAGGGATACCAGGCATACATATAAGGTGTAATGAATAATAACACAATGCCAAAAAGACATTATAATGAATGTCTACTGTAGGCAACACCAAGCATTGCACAGGCCAGCTTAGGAGGTGTGAGCAATGTGTAGATGAGCTCATAACTGGTTGTAGCTTCCCCTTGTAGGCAGTATGGCAGTAAGGGGAGAAGGAGTGCACTTCCAAGTGCAGCGCTAGTGCATCCAGGAGTCCAAGTTCATGGCTAGACTCCTAGTTAAAGACCATGCACAGAGACTGCTGCAGGGCCAGTACTAGGGCTCCCAATATAAGGCAGAGGCCTGGGACCATCTCACCCATGACTTCACCAGTGCCACTGGCATACCCTGAACTGGTGAGCAGGTCAGGCACCACTATGCTGACCTGAAGCGGTGGAAGGGGGACCTCTTGGAGGAGTGGCTCCAAGAAGCAGGAGCATCAGGGGATGTCCCAGCCGTATGTATCAGTCCACTACCTGTTTAATAATTGCCAGCTCAGGTATATCATTGATAGGTATGGTTAAATATTCCTCTTGCATCCCCCACAGCTTCTATTAAGCGGGCCATAAACCAGGAGGCCCACGTCTGCCACCTGGCATGGTTACAGCGCAAGGCAGGTTAGTAATACTCATGCTTTTACTGTCATAGGAAATAAAAATAATAGCAGTAGTAAAGTAATTGCTAGTATAAAACCTGTATTGTTCAAGGCAAGTACTGCATACACTAAAGAATATGACAGGAAGAGTCTCATATTGTTAGTATGGCAATAAAAGTGTAATACCCTGACAAAGCAGGACTAACTGCTGGACTGTATGTGTATATTCCGGTACCATATGGTAATGTAGATTTGCAATCATGTAATAGTACTATAGTGCTAAGCACTGTTACCCACACCGTGCACCATAATGTGAATGTGTAAGAATGGCTGTATATGACAGGTGTAATCTCCAGAGGCCATTTAGTACAACTGAGAGACACATAGACAGTAAACAGGGGAAATGTAGACAACAAAACCAGAATAGCACATGCAACTGAGATGTGAATTGTTTTTTTATTAGCACTCACAGCCATGGTTTGACTCCTGCCAGTGGTAGTAGTCTGCATACAGAATTATACACCACAACTCTACAGATATGTCCAGACTGTCTATTAAAGTGGCCCATATCTAATGCCTATTAAACTGTCCCCCTGGAAAATCAGTGGGATGATCTCAGAAGTATAGTCAGCAAACAGGAAATACAACTGATTCACACACATCTATGACACACCTGCCACACTAGCAACTTCCCAATACCTTATGTGACTAAGAAGCCACGTATGTCCCATTTACACCCCAACCTGTTAGGCTGTGGTCAGAGTGTGTACAGTAACAGAGTGAGATGTATGTGCATAATACTAATGTGTAATCTGGAACCTTGTGTAGCAACAGTCAGGTAGTGCTAACAAACATTGCTCCCACAGATACGTTAGATACGAACACTGTGCTGTGAAATACAGACCAATATAACCTGTACTGGTACCATCCACCCGGGTATTGTAGGGTATTGTGAGTGTTGCAGTTTCTCTGAATAATAAAGTATCACTGGTCTCTGTCGCCCACACTGTGCTATATAATATAACTGTGTAGGAAAGCATGTATATGTGTATGTCAGGTCACTAAAGGTGGAAGAGGGCAATATTCTAGATATGTCCAGGCATACCAGCATGTGGTCAACACATGGCCAGAGTCTGTGCAGAAAGAGTTGGATAGCATAATGCAAAACATCAACCCCTGAATCCGGCCGTATGTGTACAAACAGTTGATCAGTGTTAACAAACATTCCCTCCACAGGCATACCAGGTAAGAGCTGTATACTGCAGGTAAAACCGGTTCATGTGTAATGATGCTGACAGCCATATCAGTGTCCAGTATAGGTGTATAGGGTAGTGTAGTAAGACTTGTAAGATTCAGATAACACCACTGACTAGGAAAGTAATGTGGAGTACAGGAATATACTACTTGTTAATTGACATCTTTCTTTCCCCCCACCTTATCTCCAACAATAATCAATATACCGACCCCAACTGGTATGCACTGACTCTGATAATGGCCAATTGTTTGATAAATATTCTAATGGTTCCCATGCATGTGTCTTATTGAATTATTCCAACATTGCTGGCATGGTGCCATCAACGTACCTGCATGCTGTTCGCATTACCACTCTGGTCCCGTATATGCATGTGTTCTGTTTGCTATGCAACTGTTCCTTATCTGGTGTCTGGGTTAATGGGAATATCTATGATTGTTGTTATACCTAACCCTGGAATGTGTTAACTACTACTGACCCATATATGATGTTGAAATCTAAACACTATAGCACGCTTGGGAATGCCAGTCCCAGCTGACCCACTTGTTCCACCTCAGTTGGCCGAGGCACTGGGCACAAGCATGTCTGAGGCCCAACCCCACACCTCTCTGTCTGTTGGTCCTGCACCACTTTCAGGTGGAACCGCCTCAGGGGACAGAGTTCACCTCCCTTTGGTGTGAACATGGACAGGTATCTGTTACTCGTCGCCAGGTCAGGGTCGTGGTGCGTAGAGTGATCAACAACCAGGTCGGTGATCTTCAATGCCAGTCAACCTGGCTCTGTGGCTCAGCCCCCAGCACAGCCACTTTCAGGGCTGTGAAGGTGCAGTGGTGACTGCCCATGGGTGGGGACCTCAGTCCCACTGTTACCATTAGGGGACTCGTGGGCTTCCGATATCCCAATACCCCTCCCCATCAAGGTGTTTACCCCCCATGTGCCATATACTGCCCCTGTATGCTTCTTGTGTGTCTTGTCTGTTAACCTACCAAAACCTTCCTCCCCAAATATACCTACTACCCCTCTCCAACATCCCACTCCCACTTGAAAAAAAAAGGGCAATCTGTTCCCAGAAAAAAATCTTACTCCATACATAGCTGTCCATTTCACACATGTGTCAACTGGACACATGTAATCTGGTCTAATTGGCATCACAACAAATTGTTGTTGTCCTCACCCCAGTGTCCAAACCTACCTCCAAATTTAGTG
>NC_056728.1:1849779803-1849817303 GCF_019279795.1 Protopterus annectens
ATGCACCATTAATGGGGTTGAGAGGCCCCACACACTATATGTCTTGTACGAATAGGCATCCCACCCCAACAGCCAAACACGTCCGCCCTGCAATACACTGCCAAGTGTTGCAGATCCCATAATCAGGACCTGATATGACATGGGCACAAGATGTTAACAATACTACTTCCCACCTGTATGATGTCAGGCTGGTATTGGTAACACATCATGCAGTACAGTCTGCCTCACATAGGAAATGTAAAATGTGGAAACCATCAACATCCCCAGGATACAGATACACAGACACAGATATGCAGATATATATATATATATATATATATATATATATATATATATATATATATATATATATATATATATATATACACACACACACACACACACACATATATATATATATATATATATATATATATATATAAAGATATACATATGACTACACATACGCACGTAGATATACGTACAGTAAGATACATATGTAGAAGGTGCACACAATATGGAAACTGTCACTATGCCTACAGTTAACACCGGAACAACTGGACACTGTATGGGCCACCCATACGAATGACAATCATTGCCTGCAACATATACCCACAGAGAAGTCATAGGGAAAACACCACACACAGGTTTGCAGAAATGGAATACCTTTAATTGTGTACTATTACAGTTCTATATGCCATGTCATATAGCTGTTCAGACACTGACATCCATATAAACAGAGTAATGCAGCTGTGAAACAGTTATACTAATACAGTAGTCTGGAAAGGTTCACAACTGTTGCTGTCTAGGCCAAGCCCTGCAAACTGTACAATAGTGAGGACAGACTGGGCCACAGGATACCAAACAATCAACAGTATGTAATGCAGGTGTATAGTTCAGCAACCTCTATCTACACTCTGTACAAAATCACTAGGTGATAAAGACGTCATGTGACCAAATGGGTTGTAACTGTTACATAACAAGGCATAACTGACATCCATCACATGCACACTGACAAACAGAACAGTCTGTTTGGCAGGAGGCAGTAGGCTTGCATTAACCCAGTTTATGTAAGTAATGTAAATATAGGTGAAGTATATGGTACTGTACATCCTGATACCTTAAGGCATCTCACCCCTGATACCCCCACATTTTTTAACAGCCTAGGTAATTTATGATGCCCCCCCCCCCGGACTCAATAATACAGGGCCATATACCACTGTTACATACACTGGCCTCTGGAGTGCATAAGAGCACACATGTATTGTGTAGGTGATGCCCACACATATATGGCCCCAGCCCCACCGTATGTGTGGGGGAGATACAACAGCAGTGGATTGATGGCAGCAATGGCAGTGTGATATACTCACAGCCCACTATGGAACAACTCCCGACAGCATGTCATATGTGCAAAGATTGGTATGTAGGTGTAGGACAGAGGCTGGAACACAGGCACAAATGTGGAGAACTGTTGCCATACACTAAGCAAGTTGCTGGTGTTACAGGATAGTCTGCAACATACCCTTAGTTAGGGAATTGAGGTTAGAAACAGAAATGGATGTAGCCATGTACTGATAGCACTCAACACACACACTGCCAGTGAAATATCTGACACAAGACCTGTGTGGTGGACAGACAACACATGATAGGCACACCTCTGGCCACCAAGAGGATAAGCCCACAGCTGAGAGCTATGCAGACAGACTGCATTCCAAGGTAAAGTAGTATGTACACACACACACTGTAACACCAGCACTATATAAAGCATAGCACAGCTCTATGCACACTCTGTCTGTAGTTCCTGAACCTCCTACAAATATGTAGCTGGCCTGAGTGTGCCAGTTCTCCTGTAAGAGGTATTGCTACCTACTGTCTTTAACACTGATGCCCACACACAGGATGGGTGCCCATCACACAGGCAATGTAAAGGGACCACGCCCACATGATGTAGGGGGTTTAGAGTAGATGGTTGCCATGACAGTGGTGATTGGAAGTACTACACATGTATAATTATATATATATATATATATATATATATATATATATATATATATATATATATATATGGCTATCATGATAATATGTACATATATTTCCACCATATGTCCTGGACATGGAGTGTAGCCCTACCCCAGCCTCTATAGTCCCACAGTCATAGTGCAAGGGGATGTCAGGTATGTATAGCAGGTATATTAGTAGACTATTCCTACTGTCATTGGGATTGTCTTCACAGACATGGTGTGTGTTGGAGGTCATAAATATATGTTATTTAGTGGGTTATTCAACAAAAATATTGGTTATAACGTGCTTTGCCATGTAAAATTGGATATTCTGCAGTGGGACTCGAACTGGGAATTGTTCATAAGGCGAATGCTTTGCCCACTACACTATTGCACTGCTGCTTCATTTGCATATATCTTCCTTGTTATCCTCTTCATCTTTTTAAGCCTCTTATAACCGTAGCTAATTGATGGGCACACCCGCACACCTACAGTTAGCTGTAATCGGATGTTTAAAAAAAAAAATGTTTCTTCATTTTATTTCTATATTTTATTGCTGTTATACACAAGAGGGACTGTTGGTGGGGATATGTGGTCACCTGTGAAAGGTCTCACTCATTGCATTCCCCTTTCTGCTATTCTGCATTATGGGGGCATGTTTATTCTGAGAGCTCTGCTCTCAGACACGCCCCCTGCACTCTTACATGCTCCGTGTAAGCCTAGGAGCTCGGGCAGCTCGCATCATTAATATGCATGATGGGCTGCTGTCCTGCTCTTAAATGGTCACTTTCATGCAGGACTAAGCTAGTCCTGCATGGAAGATTAGTAAATCCGGGGGTAAGCATCCCAAAATTAAGTGCTGCTGCTATGAAGTTTTACTTGGACGTGCATCAGGTTTTACATAAAATGCAACCAAGTTTCAAATGCCTTTTAATGGTAAGGCTTTGGCTCTCAAAAGTAGAAAACCGACAGTTTAGAAATAAAAACGACATTTTTTTATAAAAGAGGTACCAGAAAAATTATGAAAATCAGCAGAATTACTTCATGTCCAAGGCGTAAAACAGACATGAATAACAAAGATTTTGTCCCAACCCCCAAATAGGCAGTAACTCAACAATCAGCTGACAATGCGATCATTGTATTATGAATATGCAGGCTATGCACAACAGATCAGTCACTGGAAAACACAGCCACACGTGTAAGCATGCCAAACTATGCATTTTTAAGCAAAGCACTAAGACTTGCATGCAAAACATCTCCTCAAAATATGTGTGACAGATACACCAACCCAACTGTGACATATGAGAATGTAATATATGGAGTGCAGTACAATTCAAAAACTGTGTGCTGAAAGAAAGCTTAATGCTACATGACAGTTCAACATTTTTGGATTTCAATCATAGTTGTAAACACAGCTATAGTGTGATAATTTCACACCTTACTGATGCATGATGGATTTTCCCGCATTCTGCGGTATATAAATGTTAATGTGAAAAATACAGGCCTGTAAAAAGGATCAGATACATTTCATTTCATAAAACAGAAAAAGTAATCAACATACCTCTCTTCCTCCACTGCTCCTCAAGCCTGTGCATCTGTTCAATGCACTGAATTCGGCTCCTGGTCCGATCTTCATCGCCTGAAAACAGAAACCCTGAATGACATATTCCTGCAATAACAGTGATGCACATTGCTCAGAACAATTTCTGGATAATTTATTCCTGAAGAATGTTAGATAATCACCAAACACATTTTCAAACATTCAGCACAGATTGGAGGACACGAGATTCAAATCTGCAACTACATTGTGCATCCAAACTCCAACACTGACAACTATCTGCCTAACTAACCCATCTTGACTGAAAATGTGTTATGAAAGCAGTGAAAATATATCGTTTTATGATATCACCTGGATGGGGGATAGTCTAGTAGCGTGGATCCTGGCTTAGGATTACAAAGTATGAACATGTGCTGGTAATGAAGGTTAAGAGTTTGCAAATATCAGTCATGTCATCACTGTGTTCAGAAACATTAGCAGTAATGGAAAGCATTCATTTCTCAGACAGTCATAAGGGACATGCTAAGGTATGTGTGCGGACCATGATATATCTTGGCAAAGTGCATGTGACTAAGCCAATATATTCATCTTCTTTGTTTTGCATTTCAACTGTAAGTCTGCCCATCCCACTTCCTCAGAAGATGAGGATGATGGTGTTCTTGAATTGAATGTAATAATTAATGATAAAACAGAACTTGATGGCACTTTTAGAAATGATAGAATATTAACAAAAGCATTGGTCAGACATATAGCAGTCTGTATCAAGCTTTACTGACTAAAAAAAAAGCTGATGTTAACAGACCATAACAGATTATGAATATGTTCATAGGAATTTGATGAATAACCAAATTATATGCAACCATGCACAAAATATACAATATCAGTAAGTGGAGTATGCTTCTCTAAAAAAATGTTGTGTGAATTAAACCAAAATAACAATTTCAGATATGTTTCCCCTATGTGGATTGGAACCCACAGCATGCAAAAATCAAAGCATGCTAACCAGTTTCCTTACAGACCAAGCAAACAGACAGCTACACTTTCCTTATAACAAACAGGTACTGTGGGTGTTTATTCAAATTCCTGCTGAGAATGGATGAAAACAGAAACTGCAAACATTTATTGGACATCTGATTGTAAAGAAAGAACAGTTATCAACACATAACTGATATATGCGTAAGCAGTCAGACAGGCATTCCTTTTGGCTTAAGTAAATGTGACTGTATTAAGCACATTTACTTTATTAGGAGGAATAAATTAAGGAAGCTATGTATGAGTTTTTATTCCAACATATAACACTGCAGTAGGTGATACTGTGGTACTATAATGGAAAACTATCAAGTGTGTAGTCATCTGCAGCCTAGAAGCTATAGAAATCAGTGATATATGAGGATGGTGGCTGTGTGAAATGATGTTGTTATATGGTGTAAAATATATGACAGACGAGATCAGACAGGACTCCCCGTGGACTGTGATGTTTGCAGATGACATTGTGATCTGAAATGAGAGTAGGGAACAGGTTGAGGAGACCCTGGAGAGGTGGAGATATGCCCTAGAGAGGAGAGGAATGAAGGTCAGCAGGACTAAGACAGACTATATGTGTGTGAATGAGAGGGAGGATAGAGGAATGGTGAGGATGCAAGGAGTAGAGGTGGCAAAGGTGGATGAGTTTAAATACATGGGATCAACAGTTCAGAGTAATGGTGAGTGTGGAAGAGGTAAAGAAGAGAGTACATCCAGTGTGGAGTGGGTGGCAAAGAGTGTCAATAGTGATTTGTGACAGACTGGTACCAGTAAGAGTGAAAGGGAAGGTCTAAAAGAGGGTAATGAGACCACCTATGTTATATGGGTTGGAGATGATAACATTGACAAAAAGGCAGGAGTCAGAGCTGGAGGTGGCAAAGTTACACTATATGGCAGGTGTATCTGAACAGTGCCTTCACAGTATTTCTGTGCTTTGAATGATTGCTTATTTGTGAGGTTTATGGTAATATGTATAGTATTTTATACATTTTTTTGGAAGTCTTACAGGGCTTCATATTCCATCTTTTTACAGAACTCTTGCCTTTAAACTC
The DNA here is from genome assembly GCF_019279795.1 of Protopterus annectens. Taxonomy (NCBI): domain Eukaryota; kingdom Metazoa; phylum Chordata; order Ceratodontiformes; family Protopteridae; genus Protopterus; species Protopterus annectens. The sequence continues at coordinate 1,849,785,416 of NC_056728.1, forward strand.
ACGCAACTATTTACATTGATAATCTCAATGTTTTAGGGTGTATACATTTTTTGGAAGTTTTATAGGGTTGTTGACATTTAAGACTTTATATTCCAGCTGTTTTTTTACAAAACTCTTGCTTTTAATACTCACGGGATGATTATATTCTCGCATTCTTATTAGTTTATATATTTATTTTTCACTGTTGATTGGCCATTAATATTATTGGTGTTTATTTTAGTTACTTGTTTTTGATAGGTCAATACTCCATTGGATGTGGCTGTACTATGTGCTTTTATGATTGGACTACTATTACCCTGAATATTTTCTGTACTAGGACAGTATTCTTTTGTGATATTTCTTTTGTTTTTTAAACCCAGTAATTTACCATGTTGTATTATAGCATTTCTGCTATACTTATAATGTTAATTCTTTTATTGTTGTCTTGCATACAGAGTTATATCAGTTGCATTAGCATAAAGGGGTAATGTTTGCCACTTTCTTATGTTTTTAAACTAGGCTGAAAAGATGGAAATCTAATTTACCATGTAAAGGACATTTTCAGTTACAACTATATACAAGGGAAGGTCTTTTACATGTTACTTGCTAATAGTAACTACTTGCTGGAATGTTTAGGATTACTGCTCATTGGCCTTAACTTCATGCATTATTCATTGCTCACTATTACTGGATTGGTCATCTTGCATTTTTACTGCTCTGTATACTAAAATTTAAGCTGTGCTTCAACATTGTATTTTTTTCTGAAGAAGTTCTTATATAATAAAGGGACGAAAGCACTAAATTAATCAGATCGTGTGTTGCATTTTTTCTTCTTTGCCTAAGAAGTGTTTTTTGATACACACACACACACACACACACACACACACACACACACACACACACACACACACACACACATATATATATATATGACAGAGATATATCTTTGCAATGCTCAGGTACATGTAAGATAGTCACATTTACTTTAGGGATCCACTGGTTGTCTGCTTACTTCATCGATCCTCCAGTAAAGCTACTCCATGTCGCTCCAATGCAGGTCATCATAATGGTGGTGAACCTGCACTACAATGCAGTAGATCCCTGTATGCCTTCAGAGCTTACTCACAGTCTGGTTCTATTCTTCTATTATTGCAAAGTTCCTTGGCCTGGCTTGGCCTGGCTCTCATCCAATGCTTTACTCCAGCATTCATGGTCAGCATCTGGGTGGCCACCTGCTCAGTCCAGTTGGATGCATGGACATGTTTCAGCCTCCTCAAAGTAGTCATTATAATCCTCCAATGGAAAATGTCTGAAAAATGCAAAAACAGAGAAATGCTCACTAAGGTACCATTCAGTTTGCAGTAAGCAATGGTCTGATTTGTAAAAGTATCAAAATCATTATTTGAAAGTGGCACTGATGTCATGTTACCAGATCACTGGCAGATAATGGGCACATGCTAAGCATGGTACCGTTTATCAATACCTGTTGAGTGTTAATGCAGTACACCTGGGTGTTATACCATATGTAGCCAATTTATGCAAAGGTGCACAAATGGGATTCCAAAACCTAGAATTTTAATGAATCTCATTAATTACGTATGGCATATCTGCGGTGGTGGTGCTGCGGTAGCGTTGTCGCCTCATAGCAAGACATTGTCCCATTCGATTCTCAGTTAGAGCGTCTTCTGTGTGGAGGTATACGTGAATGGGGCATGCCTTCGTTGAAGGTTGTGCATCAGGGCTGGTAACCTGGTACGTAAAAATCCACTACCAATCATTAGCGGACCAGAGTTCCGCTGTGGTGACCCCTAACTGGGAAAAGCCAAAAGACACAAAAATTAATTATGTATGGCATAAATAGTAGTTAAAGTTGGGTGCACATTAGGTGCACTTTCTGTCTGTGATTCAGAGTGACAGGTACATTGGCAATTGGTATCATTTCTGTTTTGGTAATTATTGCATCTGTTAAAGTCATTCCTTCTGAATGGTACCTGTTTAAATAAAGTTTTACTCAAAATGTGAGTTTTAACTGAACTTGTTGCAAGTTACTGGACTGATGTTTTATTGACCTTTATGCATACAGGTGTTTCTATTTTAATTGTTTCATTTCATTCCTATATGCAATTGTATAGGCAGAATTAAATTGCAAATGTGAACAGTATATAAAGGCAGATTTACAGATCATTCACACTTCTTATTGGTAATTCCTTGCACTCTCTGGTGTCACTACAAAAACCTACGGATTCCAACACTATCTATATGTATTATGTTTTGTTGATATTAAGGATATTTCTTAATCCACATTTCCTAACAAAACTGTTAGAAATATGTGCTGTTGCTATTACAGATGTTTCTTCAGTGATGCGTCTTAACAAAGGTCTTATCACTACTGGTTCAGTATATAAAGGATCTGCCTGCCTACAAAGCTGTTCTGATGCTTTCCATGTGTTGTTCAACTGTTATTTTGTGTAGTATTTTAAGGTAAAGCGAAAACAAAGCCCTGTGGCATAATGCTGATGTCTTTGACCTCCATTCAACATATATGTAGTGTGAGGGGTTCTAATCCCATGCACAGACTGTAAGCTATGCTTATTTTTCAAATGTTATGCATTATGGCGCTGTTACTTATGTCACATTAGTATCTCTAACAGACAGTATTGTACACACCTTTGCATTACACAAAAATGTATACTGTTTATGTTGGCATACACCGTCCGCAGTACCAACTGCATAACAGGGCTCATGCAGTAATATGATCATGTGCATATCACTATCTTTCAGATGGACAACTGTTCTGGGGTGACAACTTCTCCCCGCAGAAAACTGAATCCATACTTGATGGTCACCAACAACATGAATGTAGACTCTTTGGCCATGCTGGTGGTACAGTTTGGAGACATGAAATCTGGACTGACCTCACCAACATGATAAATGTGGTTGAACATAACAACAGATCCCATGATGCCTGTAAGACAACACTGCTCAGACATGATCCTTTGTACACCCAACACATATGAGAGATCGAGGGATGCCATGGGTGGTGGACCAATATTGACCCCCCCCAATAACATTACAATGTTTTTGGCCTTACTGCATATGGTGAGAGAGGAGTCACACATACCTGGAGGTAAGATTGAAGCTGGAGTTCCAGGCCGAACATGTATGTATTTTTTCCATGACATGGCTGGGTTTAGAGACAATCAATGCATATTGCTGTAGGATGCATATTCATGTATTGTCATTTTTGATTTACAGCAGCAGATTTTAGCCAAGCATACAGATCCACACAGCATGACAATGATGAACATATCTCTAATGGCATGTATTTTTACAATTGCAGTACAAACATAGCAGTCCAACTAACATGTTTTATGCTGTCTTCATTAATATTCACGTTGATTTACTTTGGGACAACACCAGGGAATGGCAGGTGAGTATCTCCATACTGTGTTACTGTGATCATTGCCTCAGCCTCATTTCAGGCACTGTTGTTTACTGTCACATTACTATTCACCTAACATTGTACACTATAGGTACATCCAGTGTAGGCCCACACTGTGCAAGTTCAATACAGACAGATGAGGTATGTTACTGCAGAAGTTTCATAGCTTGCACCAATGTGTAGCACACATGTGATACATGACATTAATGTAAATATTTTTCAACACAGTCTCATCTGGCATACAGGCACAGCATCCATCATATGAGGGAGGTTGGCATAATGGTTAAGATAATATCCTTACAGACACAACATGCAGGGTTTGATTCTCACATGGGTTAATTGGGTAGGCTAAAAATGGCCCAAAAGGGCAGTTAGCCTAGTATTAATTTATGAACATATATCTGCAGTCCCTGTTACTATGTTGTATATGTGAAGCTGTCAGCAATGATTTTGCTATGTGTGTTGTCCTTCTCTTTCTTTGCAACTGCAGGATCCAGTGTTTTCAATGGTGTGCGAGGGTGTTTGCCTCCTGCTACAGGCAAAAAAAAAATTCCAAAGCATCATCATTCAGACATCCATGATGCAGTTGCACCACAGGTCATGACACCAGTATATGTGAGTTATGTGTTTGAAAGACAGAACACAGACAGAGACACAGTGAGATAATGGTTGCATTGGCTAGTCAAAATGATAGCATACTGGCTCTGGTGGGTAGACTGGCTAAAACTACTGCCTCCTCTGTAGTGCAAGTGCTGCTGCAAGCAGGCAACTGGCTGCACTGACTGTGCTCAGCCAAACAAGGCAAGGGAGAGGCAACACCATCATTGCCCATTGATTGCATCAGCCATTGAGCATCAGTGTCCACACAACTCCCACTTCACACTTCTTGCTTGCCTGCTGCGGTCCCAACAGTCACAACAAGGCCTTCAACTCCCATTCATGCTCATTCACCTCAATATCCAATATGTCAATGTCCTCTTCTACATGGCAATGGAAGGAGGGACATGCAATATGTTTGGGGGCATGGTCAGATGAATTAGGATTCTGTATAACATCACCTCAAGATTTTAGATTATATATATATTAACATAATACACATTTAAAACAACATATTAAAACTTATATTAATTTTTGTATTATTTTTCTGTGGTATATTTTTTGTATTGTATATTCTACTGTGTTGTTTTTTATTATTTTATTCTTTGTACCAAGATATTATACTATTTAACTACTTTTTTATGTTATTTTTCATATTTTTAGATTTTTTTCTATGATAATGCCTACCAAGGTCTATATGCATACCTGTGTCATTTGTGTCTTAGTTGATGATCCCTGTTGAGACTAATTTGCATATGTTTATATTGTATATATTATGATTGTGGTATTATGTCTGCTGGTTGGTGTGTACATCTAGTTTATAGCTGTGTGTGCAATGCTGGTGGGCACTACTACTGGTCACTTGTTAACTGTTAAGTCTCTGTTATACGTGTATTCGTGTACGGTGTTGAAGTCATCTGTCAGATCTTACCATGTTGCTGTTTCTGTGCCGCTCTGCGGTCGCTGTTCCTGTTGCCTGTTGCCTACACCTGTGTTTTCGTCCCTTGCACTCCACGGATACCTCTGCCACTCTCTTCCCAAAGTTCACCATGTGTCTAGGTGAGTTAGTGCATACCTGCAACTAACTGAAAACTAGTTAGCATGTTGTACAGCATGGTGCACACTGTTATCATATGTGCTGCCCTCTCTGGTGTGTATTGCAGTGCACCCCGGATATGTCTGGACATCTCAAACTAGCTTTAAGAACAAACACTCTATGGTGTTTCTGGCTGTTGCACGTGCTCTATTGTAGGCCTTCTGTGCCGGGTTAGATGTTTCATGACTAGTTGTCATTAGCCACGGGTCAAGTGGATAATGGCAGTCACCTGTTGTGTGAAATGAAAACACATTTCGTCAGAGTGGTTATTGTTGTCATGAGTATCCTTAGCTTACATCCTAGCTGTGCTCCTGTACTTTCCTAATGATAGTCCCTCAGGTATTTTACCTTGCTGGAATGCAGCCCTCAGTCCACTTTCCATCTATATGGCAGCATCATGGACACTTCCAGGGTGTGCTACCATTGTGTTTTATTATGCAGTCATGACATCTGCTGCACACATGAACTGGCAATTGATGGATGACCATCCCTTTCTGTTAATGTATCTGTCTGATTCAGAATGTACTGGTGCCTTGATGGGTATGTGTGTGCAATTTATTCCACTGAGTACATAGGGGAAGTTTGCAGTGCTGTACAACTGATGCATTACAGTTCTCCACTCCATTAGGGTGGATGTAAAGTGTATGTAGTCATCCACATTGCTGCACATTGCTTCTAGGAATTTTGCCAGGATATGGCTGGCAGCTGTCTGTGATGCTCCCACAGCATCCTGCATGTATCTCGTGAATGTCCCAGATGCAAGTACACTCAGAATGAGATACACTTTAGATTCAAGGGGGATGAGGTTTCCTGACAAGGGTCTGCACAAACATATATGGGTCATGCATGTTGCAGACAGTCTGCACCAGTTGTCTATCTAGCCAATATCTGTCAATTATTTGCTGGTCTAACAACTGTTTAAGTTGAAGCTTTGCTCTTACTCTAGCTGGCTGCCTTCTAGCATGCCTAGGCACTACCTCATTTCTGGCTTGTATCACTGCAGCCTGTTGCAGTTCATTAACAGCAGGTTGCATTTTTATGTATTTTTTGTTCTTAGGGATTTTGGCAAACTCTGTAGTTTGACCTTTTATGTCTTGTGATTCACAAAGCGTACACCAAAAATTATAGAAACTGTGTCAGTGTGGCAGTTTATCACATTTAAGTTGGTTTGGTTTGGTCAATGTGTTCTGGAATCAGACAGGTGTGTGCAGAATCTGTAATTATCATATGATGATAGTACAGTTGTGTAAAATCTTACCATAATGGTAGATGTCCTTGCCTTCACTGCTGCAGTATTCTTAGCATATGGGATTCCTTGCCGTGGAATCCTGACATCTGGCCAGTCCACCAAAGACTCCTGTTGCTTTAAAGGTAAGCCGAACATCACCCAAATACTCCTTGAGTAGCATAGGGTATAAAGGGGACATTCAGGCCTACTATACTCAGCACTGATTGCCCCAGTAGGAGCACCAGTCCAAGGAGCCCAAGAGGTAATCTGTACATCCAGGAAGTCAAAGGACTGGGGGGGGGGAGGGAGGAAGCGAATACTGCAGCAGTGAAGGCAAAGACATCTACCATTATGGTAAGATTTTACACAACTGTACTATGTCCTTACATTCACTGCTGCAGTATTCTTAACATATGGGAGAGTACCAAAGCTCAAGAGGAAACTAGGGAGGGGAAAGGAGCAGAAAAGTCCCCTAAAAAGCTATGAAGAACAGTACTAACAAAACCAGTCCTAGCTCTAGAGATACCATCCAACTTGTAGTACCTTGTAAAGGTATGCACAGAAGTCCAGGTAGCTGCTTCAATAATTTAATTAGTATCTGAGCCCTTGAAAAAAGCACCAGAAGTAGCCACATCTCTAGTAGAATGAGCCTTGACTGCAGAGGGAAGGCTCTTGCCAGGAAAAGTGTAACAAAAAGAAATAGCCTTAGAAATCCAAGTGGAAATAGTTTGCTTGGATACAGCAAGTCCCAAAAGTGTAGGATGAAAAGAAAGAAATAACTGATCAGATTTTCTAATAGCCTTAGTCTTATCCAAATAAACCTTCAGTTGCTTGTGCACATCCAAAGTATGCAGCACCCTCTCACTGTCAGATTGTGGAGAGGGGAAAAAGTAGGGAGATTAATAGACTGATTAAGTGACAGCTCATTAACCACCTTAGGCATAAAAGAAAGGTTAGTGCACAAGGACACTGTCCCCATGAAAGATCAAAATAGGAAAACAAGTCATAAGAGCCTGTAACTCAGACACCAATCTGGCAGAGGTAAGAGCTAACAAAAGAGCAGTCTACAGGAACAATGTTGCAAGGATGCTAAAGCAGCAGGCTCAACAGGAGCCTGAGTCAACTTCTCCAAAACAAAATTAAGATCCCAGGGAGGAAGAACAGGCTTCCTGGGAGGACTAATATTAAAGATGCCTTTACGAAATTGTTCAGCCTCAAATCTAGAAGCTAAAGCAGGAGTTAAAGCCAGACCAGCAGAGGCAGCTAATAAGTGAGCCTTAATAGAAGACTAGGTCAAACCAGCATTGAACAACTCACACAAATAAGAGAGAATCAAAGAAACAGCCACAGTACACTGGTTCAGGTTACAACAGAGACACCAAATAGAAAACCTCTTCCATTTGGATAAGTAGGATTTCCTAGTAGTAGGTTTCCTGGACTCTTGCTGGACTTGCAGCACGTCCTCAGAAAAAAGGTGTCTACGAGGAATCAAAATCCTATCACCTACAGTGTCAGTTGAAATGTGGACAGGTGGGAATGGATGACAGACCTCTTGTCATGTGAGAGTAGATCCACCCTGTGAGGTAACCTGTGATGATTGCCCATAGCTAAATTCAGAAGAAGAAGAGGGAACCAGTGCTGTTAAGGCCAAAAAGGAGTCACCAACAAGATTTTGGGAGCATCCTGTTGAATTTTGACCAGGACTTTTGGAATAAAAGGAAGGGTAGGGAATGCATAAAGAAACATCCCCTCCCAAGAAAAAGAAAGGGTATCTACATTCCACACCAGAGGACCTGGGACTTTGGCAGAAAACAGAGGAAGTTGTTTGTTCAGAGGGGAGGCAAAAAGATCCACTTGAGGAGGACCCCACTGGTGGATAATGTCCAGAAATACATCCCTGTGAAGTATCTATTCATGGGACTGAGTTAAGGACCTGCTCATAATTTCTGCACAATGTTCTGATTGGTAGGAACATAAACTGCCTGAAGAGTCACTTTATACTTGACAGCAAGATCCCACACCAGAAGCACCGATCAGCAATGAAGATAAGATATTGTTCCTCCCTGTTTGTTGATATACTACATCACTGTGGTATTGTCTGTGAACACCTTGAGAGGTGCTGGAGAGAAAAGAGGATAAAAGGCCTGAACATCCAGCAGTAGAGCTGTCATCTCCTTGAAACTGGTGTGTTTCTTCTGCTGATGAGGCAACCACACCCCCTGAACTTTTAGGTTGCCAAATGTCACCCCTATCCATGTCTGAAGCGTCTGTGAACAATTCCTGAGAGGGAAGAGGGGGATGAAAAGGGATCCCTGGATTCAGAGAAAACTGCTGAATCTACCAGTAAAGTTCCTGTCTGAGACAAGGAAGAAAGGGAACTTCAAAGTCTAGTGGCTGTGGATGTTGAAGCCATACTAACTTTAGAAACCACTGAAACTTTCTTATGTGAAGTTTGGCCAGAGAGAGCTTTGGAATCATGGATACCATGAAACCCAGAGTTCTCAGAAACTCCCTGGCAGTAATAGAAGCCAGAGGAAGAGGAGTGTGAAAGAAAGAAATGAGAGCTAAGGCCTTTGGAGGGGGTAGGGAAGCCAGCATTGGCACCGTCTGAATCCTGCAACCCAGAAAACATGATCCTGAGAAGGAGTCAGAGAAGACTTTTTGAAATTTATAGTGAACCTTAGACTCTGAAGAAGAGAAATGGTAAAATGAAGATTTTGCAAAAGGGTCTCTGGTGAGGACACCTGAATCAACAGGTCATCCAGGTAAGGGAATATCTGGATCCCTTGAAGCCTGCAAAAAGCAATCACAGGAGCAAGGCATTTAGTGAACACCCTTGGGGCAGTAGAAAGGCCAAAGCAGAGAACTGTAAATGCAAGGAAGCAACAGAGAAATGCAAAAACTTTCTGAAAAGAGAATGGATCAGAATATGGAGATAAACATCCCTGAGGTTCAGAGACACCATATAGGCCTGAGGGAGCAATAGAGGAAACAGAATCTGAAGGAACAACATCTTTGGCAGTTTTTTTGAAGATGACAAGAAACACAGAAAATTGTAAATGTCATGAAAAACTTGGTTCCACTATCCAAAAAATCAGTAACAAAAGTAGGTTATAGCCTCTCTAGTGTCAGAGGCGATCTGCTTATTTCATGCTGTTTTCTTAATTTATTACCTGTCATTTTTGCTATGCGTGGATTGCTCACTTTTCATGAACACTATAACCACTGTCAGGCCTGCATTCCACAGATGCATCTTGGATGAGTAACCATTTAAGATCCATGGTGAGTTTATTTGTCCTGTTAGTAAAGCTGTTAGGGAGTTTTTTGTTTTTTAAGAAAACCTACCTTCATTAAAACATAATTGTTGATACTTTTGTACTTATAAACACACACACACACACACACACACACACACACATGCATAGACACGCACACACACACACACACACGCGCAAATATATATATGTGTATGTGTGTGTGTGTGTGTGTGTGTGTGTGTGTGTGTGTGTGTGTGTGTGTGTGTGTGTGTGTGTGTGTGTGTGTGTGTATGTGCATATGTGCATCTCTCTCTCTCTCTATATATATATATATATATATATATATATATATATAAAATGGCATGAGCCCCACTCTTCAATACTGATTAGTGATGCATACATCAAAATGTGGTATATATATATATATATATATATATATATATATATATAGTGATTGTTATCTGGGCAGATGGTCTGTCACACACTAAGGCGTTATTTAGATATAAACCAACAGCAGCAATAATTTCTTGACAAAATTACAACATTGGTGATTGAAATATTCTTGTGAAAAAATGGTCTTAATGAGAAATTTTTAGTTACATATAGGAGAGAGTATAAAGAAACCTAGATGACAATATACTTATTGACATTGACTATGAAAATAGAGGAAGTAAATGTCTTTCCTAGCATACCTTTCAACCTGGAAACATCAAAATTCTGGACAAAGGCCCATGAAAAATAGGTACAAATATGTATGCTGATTAACATAAAATATGCATACATAATTATGTAACCCCATCCACTCCTATGGAATTGTGGGATACCAACATTCAAATGCAAACTGAAGAAAAGGCAACCAAAATATGGCCCCAGAGTAGATTTGCTTAATTTTCATATGTCATCTATTTTGCAAGAATTTTTTAACTAGCTCTTGGTCTAGAGTTTTTTATGAAATAAAAACATGACAATATTGATAATACTGAGTAACAAAGGGGTATTAATAAAAGCCGAGTAATAAAATATATTGCTATACTGTTTAGAGACAGCTCATGCTCTGAAAGTGATTTATTGTTAACTTTGGATTATGGTTATTCCCCTGTTTGTGGACCAGAAATTAAGACAATGTCACCTCATTTGATTTATGGTTGTCAGTAGAGCATAGTGAGGAAAGGAGGAGGTTGTACAGCTTGCCGCCTGGTGGATGGTAACTGTGTAGTTTTCTCTCTTTTTCATTACTCAGATTCTTTCATGGGCCAGTCTATTAGCATTCATGACAGGGTGAGTGAGGAATTTATAATGCTGTGTTGGAATAGATGGTCATGCTTGACCAAGGGAGGCAAGTGGATATGCCACTTGGTGTGGAGGATAGAGAAGCCAGACGTTGTGTCAGTCTCTGTCCTGCTGCTTAGCAAGGGGACTGTTTGGCATACTGAAGTCTCAGAGGATGGGTTATTACTGTTTTATGAACAAGTTTACCTTTCTTATTATCTTGATAGTTTCAAATGTTTGCAAATATTTTTGTCATGCAATGAACCACTTGTAATGGCCTATTTTTTTTTGTTTAGGGAAACTGGATCAGGGATAAATGAACGCATTTTTGGTTGAGAATCCTAGATGCCCAAAATATAGCAGCTTGATTTTGGTGCTCTGTTGAGATTTGAAAAATTTGACAGGAAACCTCTATATCAGTCATTTAAAAGAAGTACATAATATTAAGAACTTTGTTTCTATGAATTCCTGTCAAAGCTATGAATTTGTAAATCTGAGAATAATTTATTCATTTTGTTAACCATTTCCATTTTAGCTCATATGAGAAAAATTAGCACTTCCAGATCCAGTCAGTCAGATTTGTCTATTATAAAGAATATACAGTAGATGGTCATTTTACTACAGGCATTGTCCATGAAAATGTGCAGATTTTCTACTAAAGCATAGAAGGAAATTGTAATAAACAAACAAGCATAACTCCTTACGAAGAAGTACAAAATCATCTTTAGACTAGAAAAAGCTTACAATGCATAACATTTGTGTACACACACACACACACACACACACACACACACACACACACACACACACACACACACACACACACACACACACACACACACACACACACACACACACACACACATGCCTTTAATGATTTGTTTAAACATTGTGGTTATACACATTCCAGTTAACTAAACCTTTAGTTATATTTAATATTTTAATTCTTTTTAGTTGTCTGTTAGCAGTTGTTTACACAATAATAAATAATATCTATAAAAATACATTTTCTTCCTTTTTACAGTTTTTGTGTATACACACTGTGATTTATGAAGATGAAATTGCTGTTAAGATGAGAATTAATAAGCCATCTAGTTAATTTAAGATTTAGCCCAAACTGTCCATATTATATGAGAACTATAAAGTTTATAGCCTGTGAGGTCATCAGCCTTTTTTGTCCTTGAATCACTATGGGTTATATTGCTACATGTAGTTGAAATATATTTTGAATTTTGAATGTATATAAACGGAATGATACACTTTGTATCTGCAAACAGTTAACTCTTAGGATTTAAGTCTTTATTCTGTTTGATTATAATTGAGACACTAATGTTTAGTAAAATTAAGTTTTTGTTTACTATTTAAATATCACTTTATAATATGACTAATATCATGAAATAGTATATGTTTACATATTGGTTTTTACACAAAACATTTTAATGAAGTGTCTCAATAGAAGGACAAATGGGTTAACTGCTAGCAGAAAAATATATACCCCCAGATTCAGCAAGCTCTGCATGGCGTGCAGGAATAGTGCAGGAGCTCCTGGAGGCAATATGGCCACCGTGCTATCCAGGAATAAGCTCTAGGGACATGCACGAGCGCACCTGCACTATTCCTGCATGGGCATAGCTCCTGTATGCAAATTACCCCATTTGCAGGTGAAAACCATGCAAATGAGGTGAATTTGCGATCCAGAAAGCTGTCCGCGCAGGACTAGTGTAGTGTGTAGAAATGTACCGAGTACATTTCTGCAAACTACAAAATGGAGCCATGTCAGCTCCAAATAAAGGGTGTATAGTATGTGTAAAGCATGCCAATGGCCAAATATATGACCAGTGGCATGGAAAACAGTTGGCAAAAAAAAAAAAACTTTAATTTTTTTTTAGCCAATTTTGGCTGTTTAAGCATAGGGCAGCAGGGTGCAAATGGTATTGGGCCGAAACAAAAACTGAAATAAGCATTTTAACCAAAGTCATTAGTTTGCCATTATACTCAATGGCAGGCAGAAGACAACATGGCCAGTGAATAGTGGTTGCTAAGGGGGAAGGCTCAGTGTGGGACCTGTAACTATGCATTAGCAAGCAATCCTATGCAAAAGAGGGGAATGATACTGAATCCCAGATTTCCCCTCAATGCTAGCCAGCACCCAACCGTGTAAGGACAACACACTATAATAGGCCAAAAGTACACATACATAGATGTGTGGAAGAAAGTGACAGTGACAAAGAGCCTTCCATCATGAGGTCTGTCCCACCCAGCACACATACAATTGGCTAAAGCCACATGATGTTGCAATGTCAATCACTGTAGACATTTGTCTCTGGAATCCCTCGATGCTATAGTGTCTGTGGTGCTAGTGTTAACTGTGCAACATGACTGTACAAGTCAGCAGTCATCTAGCAGTTGTATACACGTACCTGTGGAATATAAACCTGTCTGCCTGAGTGTGGTGTGTCTTCTTCTAGATGAATGGGTTATAGCCCATGCACACACACTGTACTCCCCATTGCCCTACTATGGCAATCCTGCTGATGTCTTCACCTTGAAATACACCTTTGGGGAAATAGCTGCCCAGTATTCTCTGTGGCACGTCCTATAACTGCGTAATGCTGTAGTGTGATGTACTAGTTAGGTAGGAGTTCCAATCCCAGACATGGCAACTGTGTGAGTGTGTGTGTTTGTCTGTGTAGGGATCAATGCTATTTAGGCCTGTCACACTCACTACGATTGCTAATGCCTTACTTTGGTATGCCTGCTGATGTCATTCACGTTGCAATACACCTTTGGGGAAGGATTAGCCCAGTAATCTCTGTGGCATGTGCTATAACTGCGTAATGCTGTAGTGTGGTGTACTAGTTAGGTAAAAGTTCCAATCCCAGACATGGCAACTGTGAGACTTGGTGTGTGTGTCTGTGTTTGTCATTCGTATCCTGTGTGGAGGTGGCTGTGAGTGTGTAACAACTGGACTCAGTGTGGAGTGGGTTTTGCAAATTTCTTATATGGTGGGCCTATTATATGTCACAATGTCCACCTTATAAGGATAACAGATGTCAAACAGCAGAGAGGCTGGGGTTGAGAACCCATGCCTCTACATGTGACATCAAGGCCTGGCGAACAATTTAGGCAAGCTTTGTATTACACAGAGAGCACTCTCAACCCATGTCCCATACACAAACACACTCGGCTAGGCAACAACCAGTTTGTTGGTAGTTCCCTGCATATTGTTCACAGATAGTAACCATGGTGTGATTGCAACGGACTACAGAGGGCATGGCACTCTGTCCCATCGCTACAATAGGCACATAATTGCATACAGTGCACCTTCACTATGCTCCCCACTGGACGCCTGCAACAACTGTAGTGCCATCAAATGTAACCCATAAAGGACATACCATGCCTTAAACACATGCCCTGTATGGACAGATGCCACTGACACCAGGGAATACCTGTATCATGCTTTCAATATAGGTGCAGGGTCAACCTGGTGTCCATTGCCAGTTCCCACCACAGGAGGCCAGGAATGGCACATCTGATGATAATAATCTGTGTACACAATATGCCCCAGACATGCCAATTACACTTCCACATGTCACAGAACATGCATGTGGGATGTGTGCACATCCCAGACACCATCCATGTCAAGGACTATAGAATACATACATGGCAAGCATTGCACAGCACTGGTCACCCACAATAGTAACTCAGATGACTGGATGGTGAATACAATACCCACCTGTGTGGGCCAATCCAGACACTACACCCCCTGAGCCACATTGCAGACCATTGGCATGTGGCCTGATGCCAAGGTATACCCTTTACCTAGCCTTGTACAGCCTTCTGGCACAGTCAACCACTACACACCTGTGAAGCAATGCACCCATGCATGTCAGTACTGACAACCTGTGTCTGTGTGTGTGGAGTATAATGACGCCATTCACATTCACTACACCTCCCACTGGCCTACTGAAGCATGCCTTCAGATGTCAGACACCTTCATATACCCTTTGCCCATATATCATCCTGATAACCCCTGTGGTGCATGTGATACCTGCGTATTACTGTATTGTGGTAAACTAGCTAGTCAGGAAGTCTAATCCTGACCCTGACAACTGTGTTAATGTGTGTGAGTCCCTGAGATAGTGTGGCTGTGTCGATGTTGACACCTGTTCATGTGGACAGGCATGTGTACTACACCTACCTTATCCCTCCTATATCACTGTTGCAGATGTCACTCACCATCAGATATATCTTTGGACATCTCCCCAACAGGTAAGCTCTGTGGTGCATGCAATAACTGCATAGATATGAGATAGCAATACATGGTCAGACAGGGGTTTGAAACCCCATACTGGTAAGTGTGTGACACAAACATGCTTAGGTTTTATTCTCGCACCCCCTCCCTGTCTTACTTTGTCTCTGTCTGTCTCTCTTACTCCCTCTCTCATGGATGAGGAGAAGTACACCTGCTTTACTTAGGCAGCAGCTTGTGTTTTGTAAGTGATGCTCATGGTCAGCTGATGGCCTCTGCATGAATTGCAGTCCCCCACTAGCTGATTGCATGTGGAACAGCTGTGGTAACCTTCCCTTAGCCAATTGCATGGAAACACACTCCTTTACCTAGGAACATCATGTGGGTATTGGGCCTTTTCATTCACTGTGAGCAGGACCTCATGTCAGTGTTTGGCAAACAGAATCACTGATGGTATTGGGATATACCTCTAACAACATAGACTGTGGAGACAGGCCAACAAACAGGAGGGGGGTGTGCCAGACATGACTACAGAATGTAAGTGTTGCTCTTCTGTATTTGGAGTAATGTTGGTTTAACAGGGTTTGTGTGGATATGGCTTATCTACATGATTTAACACCTGTCATGACAGTGTTATGTGTTTCAGGAAACTCCCACCTGTAGGGTTATCTGCAGACTGGGCAGTGTGTGGAGTCTTATGTTTCTTCTGTTACTCACAGATCACCTATCCTAGAACTGCAGAAGCATACTCTGAGGATTGCAGTCAGTACATGGTGACAGCCATGAGAGTTACTAACTTCGTATCCCTCATAGGACATATGTCACAACAAACCCTGTTACAACAGTAAATGTACGAGGGTATCACAGCAAGATGCCAATACTGGCCCAGTGTTTGTGGCTCCAGCCACAAGTCTGTCAACCGTTATACATATGTCATACAGTAAGAGGTGCATATGTTTTGTACACCATTATTTATTGACATCATACCTGATAACAAGCCAGTCAGATATCAGACTGCTAGACATGTTATGTATAGTAGGGGTTATTTCTGAGGACATAACCTGGGCATTCTGCCGTTGTGTATACAGTAGTGGGGTCCATGTACTTATGGTGATTGTCAGCAGTATGTGTATTGCAAATACGTACCTTGGCCTGGTAGATGTCATTGTTTTTGGTCCTGTTCTATTTGATGTTACATGCTGCTACTTTGTATGGTACCCTATTGGCTCACATGTTTGTAGGGCCAAGCACACACGTGTCTCATACCACAGACAGGCATTGGACCACACTGTGTAGTGACCCAGCTTATGTAGGGTTAGTGTGTGAGTGGCACATATGAGGATGGTGTTGATCAGATAGTCCATATAGTGTCATATTAAGCTTGCATAACATATGTGGCTGTGGCTGTGTTCACATTGGTTGTGGGAATGCACTTTCTCACAGGTGTCTATTACTCCGTGCTGTGACATGCCTGTAGAGCCTGCTATATTTGCAGGTACATGTGTATTCACCCATACAAAATGTAGACCAGTGTTGTGGAAGTCGCCTGTAGTTTGCACAGTGCTTTGTTATATGCCTAGCATACTGGGTAGTATGTGGCCATGTGACCTCTGCACCACCAGTTATTATGTGATAGGACAGACAGGCGTGTGTGCATGCATAAACTGTGTGGGCATATGTAGTCCAGTATTTACATGATATACCTATGTACATGGCTATTAACATCCACATTGTCAGGCTTGGTCCACATATCTCGCACAAAGGGGATCTGTGTCTACCTCTGGACTGACCAAAAAGTGCCAGACTGTCCACATATATTGGTCATATCTCTGCTGTAGCCCACAGGATCATTACTGTGCTATCAGTGGTACTGTACAATGATGTCCTTAGCATGTCTGTCAGTAACCGTTGGCGTACATGTCAATAGCAGGTGTGACCTCCCACACACAACATGTCTGTTAAGACAACCCCTGTTACAGTTGCAACAGTCTACATATATACCTGCAATACATGCATGATATCCCCTTGCCCTAAGAGGTTGAGACTATCGGTGCTGAGGTAGGACTCCACTCCATATTCTGGACATATGGTAAACATATATGTATATAGATATATAAATATATATAGCCATATATCTATATAATTAGAAATTAGAAACAAAAAACACTTTAACTACTTCAACTTTATAAACGACCTAAAAATGTTGATGAAGCTGTACTATATTTCAATGTTACCTTCTTAAACACCCTTAACCGTCACTCCCCCTCCAGAACAGCAAGAATTAAAACTAAATATGTCCCCTGGTTAACCCCAGACACAACATCCCTCCTCAAAAAAGAAACAAGGCCTGGACCAACTACCTTAACAGTAAATCCAACTTGAACAAACAAATATATGTTGAACTATGTAACAAAGCCGAAAAACTCACCAAAACAGACAAAACATCTTACTACCAAAAGTTACAGGATAAGCACACGAACAACCCACAAAAATTTTGGGCAGCAATTAACTCTATTCTACAACCAGGTAAAACAACTACTCCCAACCCCAAAAACTGATAACAACCAAGAAGACATCCTCACTCAATTTAATAAATACTTTACAGAAACCATCCAGACCCTTGCAAACAACCAACCCTATGACAACATCCCCACACCTACAAATCCACCCCCCACCCCAACAACAATTGCCCCAAGTTCAGCTTCCACCCAGAACCAACCAAACCCATTGAAAAACTACTCTGCAAGCTCAAACCAACATCTCTAGCTGCAGATAAATTATCAGCTGAATTCCTCCACCTGGCTGCAGAAGCCATATCATATCCTGTCTCCATCCTTATTAACAGATCCATCTCTGAGTGTATAGTACCCAAGCTATGGAAAATATCACATATCATCCCTCTACATAAAAGGGGAACCTCCCTGAAACTCAATAACTACTGCCCTATAGCCATACTGCCCCCTTTATATAATATTTTAGAGAGGGTAATACACAAGCAACTAATGAAATATCTCCTAGAAAATAATCTAATTGCAACACAACAACATGGCTTTAGACCCTTCCATAGCACCTCCACCGCACTAACAGAATTCAACAACATTGTCAATACTCACAGAAACAACGGACTCCTTGTATCTGCCACCTTCCTTGACTTGTTCAAAACATTCAGTATGGTTAATCACAATAAACTCCTTCTTTCACTAGCAACTCTAAACCTTACCACCCCTGCCATCTCCTGATTCAAAAACTACGTAGAGGGAAGGAAACAAGCTATGTGGCAAAATCAACTCTCCCCCTCCTTACCAGTCTTCCAAGGAGTACCCCAAGGCTCCACCCTGGGGCCAATTCTTTTCACCCTCTTCACCAATCAGCTCCCAAACAGTATTCCTAAAGCCTCAATAGTGCAATATGCAGATGATACCACCATAATACGTGCAGCCAAATCAATTGACATCCTTCACTCCCTAACACAAGAATGCTTTTCCCTAGCAGGAACTTGGATTACAAACCAAAGGCTCATTCTGAACAAAAGTAAAACAAAGCTAGTACTCTTTAGCTCCCACAGAGCTGCACCTCCCACTGATTCTTTCTTCATCTCCTCCTTTAACAAGACCACAATCACACCCACAAATCATACCAAATAGATAATCACCTTAAATTTGACCTACATATTTCTATAACCATAAAAAAACTACATAAAAACTTGGCCTACTGTATCGCAATAAAAAATGACCACTCCAAAACTACAATAGCGAGGACTCACCTACTATCCACCCTACTTTATGCCTCCCCTATGCTTACAAATCTCTGCAAATCTGACCTAAACAAACTTGATAGTTGTTACAATAAGATAGCCAAACTCGCTACAACCTCTCCCATCACAACACATCATTGTGAAAGCCTAAAAAAACTCAATTGGCTAGAACTACCACTACTACTTCAACTCAATCAACTATCACTAGCCCACAAAATAATACATAACTCTGAAAACACCCCAATCCTACAAAATCTTTTGCAACCCTATACAACTGCCAGGCCCTTGAGGTCTAGAACACAAAACCTTCTCAAAGTAACCAAATATAACAATGAAGCTGGTAAGTCTGTCTACAGCCACTGTATAGCAAAAACCTGGAACTTCCTTCCTGCCCACATAACTGACAACAAATCCCCATCACAGTTCAAGAAACTTGTTAAAACTCACTTTTTGAATAATTGACTGTGCTCCTGTATCCCCCCTGGCTAAGGTCTAATTAGAACACTTCACCTAACTTAAGTAACTCTGCTAAGCCAACCAATCATAGTACTGTACCCACTTAGGACAGTTAATCTACTGTTTATCCCATCTCTCCAGAAGTTAGGGAAAACTACCCTAGCAATGTTGAGCTCTCCATAAGCAACTAAAACCAGGAGAAGACATATTGTAAATCAATTAGTTATCCTTCTCAACTAAAACCAGGCGAAGACATATAGTGAATCAATTTGTTATCCTTCTTAACTATAGCGAACATCATCTGCTCTCTCGGAGCCTTATTCTACATCTCTCTGCTTTTACTCATAGTAAATCTATCACAGGAATCCTAAACTTAGGAATATCTTATAAAATTTAATATTATATTGTAGAGAATTAATGTATCCTATCTATTAGTTAATATGTATGTCAAAGTCTCTTCTATGGAAATTGTATGTCAAAAGTCTGTCCTTAAAACTATGTTTTGTAAAAAAATTGTTCTCTTGGAGCTTTTCTCCTCGGGCCTCCACTGAAAATGGACTTGTAATCCAGTTGGACTGCCCCGGTCAACAAATGTAAAAAAAAATAAAAATAAATAAATAAATAAATAAATATAAGATGTATAGACATATACATACATATATACATATATATATATGTACATATATATACATATATATACATATATATATATATATATATATATATATATATATACAAACACACACACACATATATATATATATATATATATATATATATATATATATACATATATATATATATATATATATATATATATATATATATATATATACGCAGCTATATATGTCTAGACATATAGACATATACAGATATATAGATATATATATGCACATATAGTTATGGATATGTACATATATATTGACATAAATAGGTATATCTGTACATATATGATGTATATAAATATGTATATATATATATATATATATATATATATATACAGAGAGATCTATAAATGGCCATATATATGATGCACTATACAGATGTGTATTAATATATATATATATATATATATATATATATATATATATATATATATATATATGAATATATATACGTATGTACATGTAGACATATATCTACATATGTATATGTATATATCCATATCTTTGTCATGTGTAAACATTATTGTTGTGTATACCTTCCCAGATATATTGCACCATATGTATCTGATATGTGTATATTTAGATATAACATATGTGCTACAACAGTAATATCACTAACATGTACTGTACAATTGTAGAAATCACAGCTGTTGTTCAATACTATTCAATATGTCTACTGACAGATGTATTGGAAATACAACTGTCTTCACAGCTGTCATGGTGTAGTGGTTAACTGTCATGACTATAGTGTACAGGGTCCTGGGTGCAAGGGCTGTTTATTTTGTTGCTGGGCAGAACAAGGGCTGTTGGATACAGAGTGAATAAGGCAGTTTTGAGCAGCTTTAAGTGTGTTTGCATGGGTTTGCGTGAAGCTAAGCGGTGCTAATGTATGGTTAAATGTACAGGAGCTTACACTGTGTAGGCTTTGCTTACCAGTGTGAAAATGTGCTTAGTTGTTATATTGCAAAAATGCTGACACCTGCTAAGCATGGCTCAGCCCTGGTAAAAAGTGCTCACATCCCAGTCTGATAACATAGCAGGGTAATGACATCTGTAATAAGTGTATGTAATGCCATGTGCATAACATGTGTCTATGTGCTGTCAATACAGTAGCAAGGGGTGTGAGTGTCATGTCTGGGACACTTGAGTATATAAGACCTGTACATCACTCTTATCCATGTGAATGAGTTACATACAAGGGTAGTATCTCAGGTTATGTGCCGTCACACTGGCATGTAATGTATCATGCCATTACTACTGTTGAAAGTGCTTTCCCAAACAAGAGTAGATTGCTAATTGTAGTACTGGCAACAACCACCCCTGCATCCATATATGGAATTTGAGGCCTCACTGTTGTGTTCCTGGTGTGTGAGCTGTGTAACAGTATATATCTCTTACTGGATAATAATCTGACATGTGGAAATTAACTTTAGACTACTGTCTGTATAGCACATTTCAGTGAGGGCTGCCAACATGTAGTAATGGTATACATATCGGTGTCAGACGTCTATCTGTTGACACATTCATCCTACTGCATAGCTAGTTGGCAAGCTGATGTCTGTCAGTCCCTGTACAGATGTGCAGATGGCAGGTATCCAGCTTGGATATGTACAGGCAACCTATGCTTGGCTGACACTGACATGTCTGCCCAGCTGTGTTATAACTGGCACAGATAGGACACAACATCCTGTATGCACCACATGGGTACCTCCACTACACTATTACAGTCAACAGAACATGCTTGGGTATAGGTCTCCAAAACAGACACTAACCATGTTTTGTAATACATGTTGCATACTTGTCAACTGGATCACCTCACTGGCCATTTGCAAGAGACACCTAGAGGATTGGCTGATGCATGTCACTCTCACACTGACAGTCACCACAGTGGTGTCTGCAGATAGATTGTCTGCTTGCACATGGCAGGTGGCATGATACCACTGTACACACATCCCCTACACTTCCCATCTCTCCATGGATAGTAGCCAGATGCACACCTATGACCACTTGCAGCAACGCACCCCAGTACTGGCAAATGTGTACGTGTGCATTACTGAGGATATCAGTGTCTGGGTGTTAGTATACCTGTAGTTGGGAATACCATGAGGGCCTTCACACCCACTGCAACACCCATTGCCAAAGTTAGATGTGGCTGCTACTGTACAAGACATTACATGTCCCCTGTTATGCTCCTCTCCCTAAAGGCTACCTGAGCCTTGCAGTACCAGCACAACACTGTTTTACAAATGGGTTGATAGGCATAGGATACCCACTGAGTTCTGGCAAGTGTGTGTATGTGTGCATGTGTGTATATCTGTAAGGTACAGCATTCCAAGGCCACATACTCCTATTACAATACACACTGCCACACAGTATTACAGATAGTGATGTTGCTGCCCATAGGAGAGGCATGACAATGCATCACCCTACTATACCTGTGGTATATGCATTAGGCACATATCCCTGTAGTACCACTGTTGGGATGAACAATGGGTTGTATAGCAGTCATGGTCAATGTGTGATGGTGGGTATGTCAGAGTGTCATCATGGGTTCCAGTGTGTATAATATCCACAGTGGGGTGTGGATGCTGTGCACACTGTCATTACACCATGGTACCCCTGGTACATGTCCCATGTACCACTGTATGGTGACCACTGTCACCATCAACCATACAGATAACTGATAACACAATCCAGCCCAGTTATGCATGTGCTCTGTGCAGCCTACCTGTAACACATTAGATGCACTGACAAGTTAGTTAGCACTGATAGGCCCAGGTCTCTTGGATTTGTGTCGGCCTGTTATGTGTCTATTGATGTGTATATGATGGTATGTCACACTATGTATTGTCCATATACAAACATTACTTCTCCCATTACCACACTGTACATGCCTGGGGATGTTCTGCATGTAACATGTAACATGTAACCTGGAACACACCTCATGCTAAATGCTGTGTGGTGTGTGCAATGAAAGCCACACACATCAGTAGCACTACATACCTAGGTAGGGGTCTAGTCCCAGTGTTGCCAAGTAAGAGTGTGCGTGTATGTGGAGGGATCTACTTAAGGTTGATGATTATACATGTCTCAGGGGGTCACCTGTCCATGTGCCACAGGCAGTAACTGTTATACAGACCTGTGACATTTGTTCAACTGTACCCAGAATATGGCACAGCCATGGTGTCACCATAGTGCCATACCCCTTGTGAGATATGACAACAGACCATCCTCCTGCTGACACATGTACACCTACAACACAAATGGATAACGTTATGGAGACCACAATCACTCAGTGTTACTAACAGCTATAATGGATCATGGCTGGACAGCTACACTACCTGACATGTAAGCATTAAAAGTTACTGCTGACAATATGTTACACAGCAGTACATTGGTACACTGTAGTATAGTCACTGTATGCACCAGAACCATATTAGCCTGTTCCTGCATCGATGGTATGGATGACAGGGATGTGGCACAGGTATCATCATATGCTCAGGGTATGTTGTTGGTTTGCTAGAGACTGAGGGTGGGCCATACGTTTGACACCATGTGTGTGGGTGAGGGGTGTAATTTGCTGATATGGGCATGGTGATGTGGTGTGTATAGGTATGGGGTTGCCCTAGTTATGTTTGTATAGTTTGTGGGTATGCATGCACACAGTTCAGCCATAAGGCTGCCCTATACAGGTATTTCTTGGACAGCTGCAAATCATACCTGGCAGGGTGTGCAGTTCATAGCCTCTGGCTACGGAGGTGCGGAATGTGCCTGCCAGGAGTTCCATGGGCATGTCCAGGTACAGGCCTTGATGTGCTACTCTCCTCTGATGATGACATATATCCGCTGGAACTAGGTCCCTCCTGGGACTGGTCAGGGCCAAGTGCATGTGGCCTACTATGGTGTGGTGTCGACAGCACCCCCATTGCAGTGCTGGGGCTGGTACTGCCACTATGGGAGCAGCTTGGTGTCCTTGCACATCCATGTTGACTGCCATATGTTGTTGCTGGCCTACGTCCATGTGGGCATTGCCCCAATCCCACCACATGTTCTAGCACAGACAATCCACAGTCAATGAGGCCCACCATCTCACCCAACCATCTATCCATGACCTCGGTATAATCATGGAGGGCACCTGCAGGTTCATGTATGTTGTCACTTACAGATGAGAAAGCAGCCCTCTGCAGCCTCAGACCTTGTCTGGTGTACAGTTCCATACATGCCTGCACCCCCATGACAGTCTGAAACATGCGTCTGGTGGTACCAGCTGTGGCACTTCTTCCAGGGGCATGATGACCAGCGGCCCTCCCATGAGCACACCGGTACATCCGCCTATGTGGTGGCCTGCCAGATATCCAGCTATGCCTGCTGTGTCCAGACACAGCAGGCATAGATTCCACACTCTCCTGTGCACTGCCACCAACCACCAACTGTCCCTCTGCTATGGCCACTGGTGATGGGGTATCTATAGGCACTGAGACTGTGTGCGGGGTTGGGGTGGCTAACAGGGGGATGTCAAATGATGGCACAGTTTCAGCATCTGACAACTCCGCCTGTGCCTCAACAGTCCTATCATCATTTTTGGTGTCTGTATGGACACCAACATCAGATTGTATGCAGGAGGGACCCTGACCCACCTCGCCACCTGTGAGGGGAAAACAAGAAATGCACTTTAAGACCTGCACGGCATTGCATATAAGTACAAACACATACACACTCACACACACACACACACACACACACACACACACACACACACACACACACACACACACACACACTGAAATTCCACCATAATCCCTCCTGTCCCTGAGTTTACAGACAGTCCCAAGTTTATTCATGTAGGTTCTCCATCCTGCATCACACTTGGTAACATACACTCATTAATACCACTCATTAACGTATCATTCTTCTAAATGCCTTTTCAAGTGAATGCAACACATGACCTGTTACTCCATTACCTCTTTGACTTGATTCGAGTAAGTTATACAAGGCCTCACTGCTGTCATCCAGTGTTCACCCTGGGTATGTTCAGACATCGTGAGCATGGCCTCCATATGTTAGGGGCTACTACATTCACTCAATAATGTCACGCACTGGAGTGTCATACATAACTATTGCTCAGTAGAGGCAAGATATGCTGCTCAATCAACTTATTATGTGGACAACAGTAATATGTGGAT
Source organism: Protopterus annectens (assembly GCF_019279795.1). Lineage (NCBI taxonomy): Eukaryota > Metazoa > Chordata > Ceratodontiformes > Protopteridae > Protopterus > Protopterus annectens. Next base: position 1,849,810,594 of record NC_056728.1, read on the forward strand.
ACATTCCTTGGGGTTGTCTAGTAATTCCCCAATGTATCTGTAGTGCTGCATGCATGGGTAGTCATTCACCTTTCTGTTGATTGCAATTTTAATGGTATACCTGGTGTCTAGTTTCCCTCCCAATGCATGTTACATGCTACAGACCTTATTATACTATTAGCTGTCCTGAGATTACATATCAGACAAGTATTCCTGCTGTCTCGTGTCAGTCCATGTCCATGTACTGCATGGTTCCAAAGGGAAGTACTGACGTATGAACAACCCCACAATCACACATGTGCATACATGGACACAAACACACACATATGCACACACATATCCTACATGCATCAACCCCCTCCACTCCACCAGATTGCATTTACAGAAAAAATAACTCATCCACCCACACACACCTACACATGAGGTTGCACAGAGATAGTACACACAGACCTCCCATTACCCATCTGTCAACATGCATAACATATGGTACTCAACAGCATGCAGTGCAGCTATAGTCAATCCATGCTAGCAACAGTATACATGTGTGTGATGCATGGGCTGTGTTAGTAGGTGATGCCCCTTCCCCTGGAAAACACTGCACCCATGTACACAGCATTGCTGTGTACCTGTTCTGCACCCTGCCATATACTGTGCATCATACCTCAGAGGTGTACACACCATTGCTGAATGTGTATTACTGTGTCAGTTATGTCTGCTCTAATGCTCACAGCCCCTATGTGTTTGTCCAATACATACCTGGGATGATATGTGGACAGATGTCTTTTGTGAATGCTTGATGTCTGATTTACAGATCTCAACATCAGCGGTGCATGTATGATCAATACGATAGTATTACACTGATAACTGTCAAACCTTACAGTGGCTATGGTGAGTGTACACACCCTTATTGATATGACCCCCCTCTTCCTTGATATGCCATGGGACCACATCACTGCATATGTTAACATTTACATGAGCCTGATATGTGAAATATAGGTTCATAGGTAGGTACTAGGCTATCTGCCCGAAGGCATTTATAAGCCTAGCCAGAACATGTTGGCTTTCGCTGCCCCCTTAGATTAGTTCCCTGTGCCTCTGTCCAGCACAGCCATTTGCAGTGTCTAACAAATGTGTTAGTTGTGCTGATGACTGCGATGCATACATTTTGTGGGTGCATATGCATGCACACCCTTATCATGATGGTTTGTTGCACCTACTGTTATGTATACTACATCAGTCACTATTCCTGGCAGGGGAATACTACCATGGGCCATCTGCATTTGCCAGTTTATGATCAGTCTGCTCTACACATGTCCTCCAACTCTGCATGATTGCAAGGTCAACTCATGTGCACATCTTTTGGAGTTCACACACTGCTGTCACTATTGCTGTGGAGTCAGAGTTACATCTGCCACAGTTCCTGAACCTGACTGTGTGCAGATACAGCCATTCATAGCATCCTTAGGATCCCTGCTGCAGTACACTGGTGTATCATGATGACAACCCCTCCCCACCTCCAGCCTTTTTGCAGATGTTTGACAATTATGGCCTACACATGTGTGTCAGTTTGCAGTGCCCCAAACACTGAGCACCACATATAACAGCCTATTCCCAGCTAATGAATGGCAAACATACAAGTGTACGCTAGCACCAGCACAGTACAGATGGGGATGGTGGGCCTGAGGTGGGGTGAGGTGTTGGTTGTGTAGCACATGTATCTTACATGATAATGTCTGTAGGTTTCCAATGTGGTAATGGTTCCCCAGTACACATTGCAATGCATGAACCACAAAGGGAGGGGGAGTGTCCATATTCATCAAGGACACCCACACCTCCAGGTTAGTAGCAACACATGAAGCATCGGAGACCATACAGGTGCAACTAACCATAGGCAAAACTACTATACAACTGGTAGCATGTTACAGACCACCCTCCCAATCTCAGGAACCCCACTCAGCCTTCCTGAAGACATTGGAGGATATGAATGTATCATAAAATACCATCATACTGGGAGACTTCAACTTCCCTAACATAGATTGGGTACATTATTCTAGCCCTAACACCCTAGCCCAAAGGTTCCTGGAATTCATAAATTCAAATGCAGTGGAACAACTAGTCACCTCTCCCACTAGGGGAGATAATATACTAGACCTGATCATCACAAACATGGGGACAAAATGCTCCACACCGGTATACCCTCACTAGTGAGATCTGACCACAAACTAATCACCCTGGATATACATATCCCACCTCCACCCCAGCACAAAAGACTACAATGAAAAACTTCTCAAAAGCAGACTTCACTCTTCTTAAGACTGAGATGGTATCCTTTAAGCCCACTGGGCCAGTGGATACCACATCCCACAATGCTGAATCCTTCACAAATGCTTTATATGGACATCTCCAAGAATGCATGGATCATGCAATCCCAAATAAATCCAAGTCCCTCTCCACCAAAGGCAAGCGTCCTGTCTGGTGGACCTCAGCCATTAACAAATTGTATAACAAAAGAAGGAAGCTACTGCATGACAGAGCAAAATCCCATAAAGGGAAGACATCTCTGATCAACACTAGCAGAAAACTATGTTCTCTCATAAAAACATCCAAGACCAACTTTGAGAGAAAAATCGCTAAGGACACTAAAGATAACCACAAAGCCTTCTTCAGCTATGTTAGAAACCTGGGTGGAAACCCTCAGATATGCTCAGAGTTAGTTCACAGCAACAAAAAATACACTGAACCCACAGATATTGCCAACATTCTGGCTGACAGGTTCAGTGCAAATTTCTCCCCTCCCTCACCCCCAAAAGAAGAAATACTTATCCCAGCTGAATGTAATCTCCCTGTCATCTCAGATGTCCAGGTGAGAGCCGCCCTCAGCAAAGCTAAAAACACAGCATCAATGGGACCTGACGGTATCCCGGGTTGCGTGCTATGGGAACTCCAAGAGGAGCTAAATCCGCACATAAAAATGCTATTTAACCTTAGCCTTACTACAGGATATGTACCTGAACACTGGCATACAGCAACAGTGGTCCCACTCCACAAAGGGGGTACCTCTACAGACCCTGGGAACTACCGCCCCATAAGCTTAACCAGCCTGGTCTGCAAAGCTATGGAAAGAATCATTATGGAACTCATAAACAGAGACATTGGGGACCTACAGACACTTGACCCCACCCAGTTCGGCTTTGTAAAGGGCAGATCCTGCCTTTTGAACCTGGTTGACTTTTTCGAAACAGTCAGTAGAGCCATTGATGAGGGCAAAGCAGTCCATACAGCCTACCTGGACTTGGCTAAGGCCTTCGACACAATACCCCACTCAGGCATCATAGATAAGCTCAACAGCTTAAATGTAAACCCTTATGTCACTAGATGGGTTGCAAACTGGCTAAAGGACAGAACCCATAAAGTTAAAATCGCTGGAGCAATGTCAGACTCAAAGTCAGTCACAAGTGGTGTCCCACAGGGATCTGTCCTGGGACGCCTCTTGTTTGGCATTTATTTCTCAGATGTTAAAGCAAACATGGGAGGGTTGTGGCTGACAAAGTTCGCAGATGACTGCAAACTAGGCGCCATAGTCGATACACCAGCAGACACATACATCCTACAAAAAGGCCTCACAGAAACGGACAACTGGTGCCGGAGTCATGGCCTTAAACTAAATGCCAAAAAATGTATAGTCATTCCCATTGGGAAAAACAAAGTACCCACAAATTATCACATAGACAGCAACCCACTGAGTACGGAAAATGTAATCAGAGACCTAGGGACCCAAGTTGACAGCGACCTCTCATTTGACACCCACGTTGCCAAAGTGGTTAGAAAAACATTCTACCTTGCACACCTTATCATGAAGGGATTCACATCCAGATCCAAGGATGTTATTGTACCCCTATACTCCTCCCTCATCAGACCCATGATTGAGTACAATGCCCCATTTGGTATGTACCTCACATGGCATTTGCAACAGTTGGAGAAACCACAAAAGTACCTCACCAAGAGGATCAAGGGTCTCCAACATATGTCTTATTCTGCCAGACTAAAGAAACTCCAGCTCTATTCAGTAGCATACCACCTTCTCAGAGGTGATCTCTGCCTGACGTACAAGGCCATGTCCAATCAGGAACTGATGGACATGCTCCACCTTAAAAAATCCAAATCCATCAGAACCACGAGAGCTAAAGACTTAAACCTCGGCACAAGTATGAATAGGACATGCTGGAGGGATAGATTCATAACCCAGAGGCTTCCCATGCTCTGGAACAAGATCCCAGTTCATGTTAGGCAGAGTCCCTCACTGACTCTCTTCAAGAGAAATCTTGATGAGTGGATGGGAGATCGTAAGTTTACCCCAGGGGTCACATCTGTGTCACTACTAGACAGGGGTACAGTAAACTAATTCTATTATATAAGGGGACCTTCACTGTGTCACTACTAGACAGAGGCACAGTATTCTAAATCTATTCTGTGCATTTTTGTACCATTTCATGGGGTGGCGAAAGCCACATCACTATGGCTAGGCTTACAAATGCCCCAGGGCAGATAGCCTAGTACTAAACTATGAAACTATGAAACTATGACTTTTGGGGACCTCTTATGTTATGCATACACTATCTATAGAGTGGCCTGGCTGATGTGTTCTGTGGTACAACTGTCACATCTGATTACTCTAACCCATGGGCCACACACTTGCAAAGTTCAGGCAATTGCTGATATGGGCATTGCACAGCCAGTACTTGCTAGACATTCCTGCAACCCCCTCAGTGTTGTGGCATGTTACTAGGCAGCCCACATGACCAATTTTCTACATGTGACGTCATCTGTCTTGGATGGCCATGTGTTTATTTCCTACATCATTCCTCCCATACATCCTTGCCACATAAATGACTGTCTGCATTGTTTGCCATGGTATATGCAATGGTGACTTATGTCTACATTTCCAGCTCATGGGTGCTACCTATTGGGTATGGGGCCCATGCCATGTAATGTAAGATGTGTGCAAGCCATGGTTGCCTCTGTTGCAGGTAAGGGTGCACATTTGATGGCCAAACTTCTTGGACAGTAGACCAATACGTGGTGTGATATTGGCGACGTGTACTTGCTGATAGGTGCATTTCCATGACAAATGCATGCAGTCAGTACCTCAACAGCTGCTTCCACTATATTTTATCTGAAGTGTGTGCACACATATGCTTCCAGTGTTTGTGAATGTATGTATTCCCCATATTTTATGCTGTAACCTACAATTCCATATTACACACTCATTGCTCATGTTGGGACCACATTGCAGGTTTTAAGGGTTGTGGACTGCAGTATTATGATATGTCATATGGTAAATCTGTAGCAGTTGACATTGTAATACTGGTATATACAGTGTTGTAGTGATTTTTCACACATGTCCCTACTGTAGGCCATTTGTCCCACCATTATGTTCATCCCTGTGGACACATTTTGCAATGACAGGATGTTAGTTATATTGCAGGTGTCTGACATACCCTTCAGATACACTGTCATGGTCACCACTGTGATGCAGTGCAGTTAACAGCAACAATACGTGAACATGTACGGCATGCATTATGGGTAGGTGTGTTAGATGTGTGCATGGAATATACCATAGCCATTATATGACCGGTGTATTGGCAAGCATGAACATAAACATACTTACCAGCTACAGGCTGCTGTCTTGGAGGTATACCAGAGGGACCTACATAAGTGCATGAGAGATGTGATGTCAGTAGCCACAGCTGTGGCATTGGTACAGGGTGGGTGCAGCATTACAACACCTCAACAGTACATCAAGTCCACAATACTACAGCTTATGCACATCTGTTTATTACTACTACACAGCAAAAGACTATATATATGACATCTCACATATGCATGATCTACCTGTACAGATGCGGAGGGATACACAACAGTGGTCTACTGATGTGCCCTGTGGCCTTAACTGCATGCTCCTCTGCAAGTGTGTTGGTAGCACCCACCTTCACTATCGTCTTCGTCAGTTGTTGTGTGTGCGGGCAGGCAGGTGCTATGCGGCTGTTGAGGAGCTCCTCAACACGTGTCAGGAGGGATGGATGGCATGAGCCCCCCCACTGTTGTGAGGTGATCCGCCTGGTCTACAGCAGCATGCTGGCAGGCATTGCAAAGCAGGTCGCTGCGATGATGCCAGACCTGCCCATAACTGCGGTTATGCAGGCTGACATCATTGACCGTGTGGACTAGATCATTCCACAGGGCGGTCCACTCCTGCTGCTCATGGGCTGTCCTGCCAAAGAGCACCTGGTAGTGCTGTACCAGGTGGTTGATGATGACTTCATTTTTGTCTGCTGAATACACAGGTAACCTGGCATGTGACATCTTGCCTGAAAGACATAAAGATGGAAACAGGTCTGAGCAACTCATACAGCAAGGGTATCATAGTTCTTAATACACATCTCTGCCCCCCACCATATCTGCGACTTCAAATTGTTCATACAACTCAATAGGTATGACTACAGCTTACCTACCATTGGGACATATATCGTATTGTACCATGTTTTGTGCTATGTGTTTGTAGCCATGTTCCCTGTGGGGACATGGTTATTGCTGGCCTGTTATGGAAAATGTCACCTGCATGCCATTGTAAGGGCCACTATCGTTCTATATATGCATGTGGTCTGTTTGCCATGTGATTGCTGCACATCTGTTATGTGTTATTGGGGATATCTATGCATGCTGTTGGACAT
>NC_056728.1:1849819803-1849837303 GCF_019279795.1 Protopterus annectens
TGTAATGTTTTGTCTGTCCACCACACAGCTCTTGTGTCAGATATGTCACTGGCAGTGTGTGTGTTGAGTGCTATCAGTACATGGCTACATCCATTTGTATTTCTGGCTTCATATTCCTGGATAAGGGTATGTTGCAGACTATCCTGTAACACCAGCAACTTGCTCAGTGTATGAAAACACTATTTCACATATGGGTCTGTGTTCCAGCCTCTGTCCACCACCTACATACCAGGCTTTGTCCATATGACATGCAGTCAGGGGTTGTTATGTAGTGGCCTGTGATTATGTCATGTTGCCATTCTTGCCATCATTCCAGTGCTGTTGTGGCCTCCACACATATTGTGGGGTTGGGTCCATATATATGTGGGCTTCATCTGCACAAAACATGTGTGCCCTTCTGCAGTCCACAGGTCAGTGTATGTAACAGTGTTATATGCCCCTGTAAGTCAGTCTATGGAGGGTATGCACCATAAATAACCTAGATTGTTACAACATGTGAGGGATATCAGGAGTAAGCTGCCTTAAGGTATATGGATGTGCATTTCCATACATTTCACCTTGGGAAAATTGCTGGCCTACTGCTTACTGCTATACAGACTGTTCTGTTTCTCAGTTGGATTTTGATGGTTTCAGTTATGCCTTGTTATGTAAGAGATGCATCCCATTATGTCAACTTAAGTCTTTTCCCCCTATGGATCATATACAGAGTCTAGTTAGAGGCTGCTGGACTATACATCCGCATTACTTACTGTTGATTGACTGTTATCCTGTGGCCCAGTCTGTCTTTACTGTTGTACTACTTGCAGGCCTTGGCCTGGACAGCAACATATGTTATGCTTTCACATTACTGTGTTAAATGATCCGCTTGAGAGCTGCATTAATCTGTTTGCATGCATTTCAAAGTATAAACAGCTATAAGACATGGCATATACAAATGTGATAGTACACAAATAAAACTTTCCTATGTTTGCAAACCTGTGTGGGTGTCATATCCTTTGACTTCTCTGTGGGTATATGTTTCAGGAAACAATTGTCTTTTGTATGGGTGACTCATACACTGTCAGTTTGATAAGGTGGCAACTGTAGGAATACTGACTGTTCGGTATGATGTGCACCCTCAAAATATGTAACTTCCTATATATATATATATATATATATATATATATAAATACATATACACACACATACATCTACATGTATAAATACATTTCATGTACTGTTGAATAACTGTGCTGGTGATATGTTTGTGAAAACATCAGGATTATGTATATCGGACATGGCTTAGTGGTAAATCACTTTGGCTGTGGTGTGCAGGGTCCTAGGTTATGAGCCTTGTAGAGGCTGTTTATTTTGTTACTGGGCAGAACAAGGGCCATTAGGTACAGAGTGATTAAGGCACTTTTAAACAGTTGTAAGCGAGTTTGCGGAGGTTTGCGGGGAGGTAAGCACTGCTAACTTCTGGTTACAGTTTCTTATACTCAGTTAGCTTTTAAATTGCTTAACATGTGTAGGCATTGCTTGTCCCCCATACAAACAAGCTTAAACCCGCTTACTGCTGCTTAAAAGTGCTTACTCCCGCTTACCCCCATGCTAATTTCTTTAAAAGAAATGAAAAAGGGTTGATAGGAAAGTGGTGAAAAAGGGGAACAAAGAAGGAAAGACAGTAGGGAAAATAGCTAGGGATGTGCAGGACTGGTGTAGGGAATGTCCATAGCTGCCCTTTTCTTCTACAGCAACAGCTGTGCATATACACTGAATTTGGAGATAGATTTGGACACTCAAACCCCTGAGAGAGGGGTGAGGACAGCAATACTATGTTATGAAGCCAATTAGACCAGATTACATGTGTCCAGTGGACATGTATGTGAAATGGAGAGGTATGTATGGGGCGAGATTGTTTTTCGGGAAGAGATTGCCTTTTTTTTTCAGGTGAGAGTGGGATGTTGGGGAGGGATAGTAGGCATATTTGGGGAGGTAGCTTGGGTAGGATAACAGACAAGACAAACAAGACAGCATACAGGGGAGGTATATGACACATGTGGGGGGTAAACTCCTTGATGGGGAGGGGTATTTGGAAATTGGAAGCCCATGAACCCCCTAGTACAATCAGTGGGACTGAGGTCCCCACCCATGGGCACTCACCACTGCATCTTCACAGCCCCAAATGTGGCTGTGCTGGGGGCTGAGTAGGATGGCCAGGCCGACCCTCTAGTTGCAATACGTGGCCCTCAAGCTGGCGTAGCAGACCTCCAACCTCCCTGCAGAGCTCGCTACGCACCACGCCCCAGACCTGGTGACTGTTGACAGTGTCCTGTCCGCGTCAGCTCCCAGGGGGGAGAGCCCCATCCCCTGAGGTAGTTCCACCCAAAGGTGGTTCAGGACCAGTGGATAAGGAGGTTGTAGGCTGGGCCCCATATGTGCTGGAGCCCTGTGCCACGGCCAGTTGAGTTGGAACACGTGGGTCCGCTGGGACCGGCCACTCAAACGTGCTATGGCGTTTCAATTTTACAACATATGTGGGTCAGTAATAGTCAACATATTCCAGGATTAGGTATAACAGCATGCATAGATATTCCCATTAACCCAAAACACCAGCTATGAAACAGTTGCATAGCAAATAGAACACATGCATATATGGAACCACAGTGGCCATTACAACAGCATTCAGGTACATTGATGGCAGCATGCCACCAATGTGGGAGTATTTCAACATGGCACATGCATAGAAACAAATTTAAATATTTATCAAACAATAGGACATATGTCCCAACAGTAGAGTTAATGCAGCACATACTGATTGAGTTGTGTATTTAATTTATTGTTGCAGATATGGTGGGGGGAGAGAAAGATGTCAATTAACAACCAGTATATTCCTGTAGTTTTCATTACTTTCCTAGTCAGTGCTGTGATCCATACCTTACAGGTATTAGTACACTACCCTATGCCCTTAGTTTGGAAAGTGGTATGGATGTAGACAACTATATACATGAACTGAGTTTTACCTGCAGTATACACCTCTTACCTGGTATACCTGTGGAGGTTTTGTTTGTTAAGACTACTTAACTGTTTCTACACATATTCCCAGATTCCAGTTTGATGTTATGCACATACCTGTCCATCTCTTATTGCACACACTCTGGGCATGTCTTGACCAAATGCAGGTGAACAGGGACATATAGGCCTTCATAGGCCTTCATAGGTTAGTACTAGGCTAACTACCTTTATGGGCCATTTTAAACCTAGCCATTTACCCCATCCGAAAATCAAACCCTGGAACTTGTGTTTGTAAGGTAAACATCTTAACCATTATGCCAACCTCCCACCATATTTTGACTATTGCCCTTTTAAATCTTTGGTGAGTTGCACAATGACAGGTTTGTTTTCATTGACATTTTCCAAATATGTACAGGCCTGACAGTCAGTTATATGACATGAAATGCTGCCTACATGTCAAACAGTAGCACACTAATATGCCTGGGGGACAGGGTAACAGCCGGCAAATATGGGCTAATTAACTGGACATTCTGGACAATTTTGTACATTTATGGGGTATGATTCTGCATACAGCTTACTACCACTCTCAGGATTCGAACCATGGCTGTGTCTGCTAAAAAAAAAACAGTGTTTATCACAGTTGAGTGTGCTATATAGATATTGCTGTGCATCTTTTGTCTGATTTCTCTCTATAATTCTCCTGTGGTTTTACACTCTGACCTTGTAATTACAACACTCTTATACAGGATTTCCTAGACAGATTTATTATGTAGCACAGTGTGGGTGACAGTGATGAGTAATACCTTATTATTCAGAGCAACTGCAACACTAACAATGACATACAATACCAGAGTAAACAGTACCAGTACAGGATATCAATCTTTTATTTCTAGGCACAGTTTTCATATCTGACAGACCTGTGGGAGCAATGTTTGGTATCACTACCTGAATGTTGCCACACATATTATCAGATTCCATATTAGTATTATGCACATACGTCTCACTCTGTTACTGCACACACTCTGGTCACAGCTTGACAACATGGGGGTGGACATGGGACATACTTGGCTTATTACTCTCATAACATTTTGGGGAGTTGCTACAGTGACAAGGTTGTTCTTATAGATGTCTGACAATCAGTTGTATTTCTTATTTGCTGCCTAAATGTCTGGGATCATCTCACTGATTTGCCATGGAGACAGGGTGACAGGCAGCAGATATTGGCCAATTTACTGGACACTCTGAACATATCTATACAGTTGTGGGGTATGATTTTGCATACAGCCTACTACCACTCCCAGGACTCGAACTATGGCTGTGTGTGTTAAAAATACAGCAGTTCACATCTCAGTTGAGTGTGCTATTTGGATTATATTGTCTGTCTTTTCACTGTTTTCTGTCTAAGTCTCCCTCAGTTGTACTATATGACCTCTTGTGATTACAGCAGTCATATACAGACATTCCTACACATTTTATTTATGTAGCACAGTGTGGGTAACAGTGCTTAATACAATAGTACTATTAAGAGATTGCAACTCTACATTACCATATACCATTGTAAACACATGCAGTCCAGCAGTTAGACCTTTATTGTCAGGCTATTATGCTTTTATTTACATACAACCTATATGAGACTCTTCCTGCCATATTATCTGGTGTATGCAGTACATGCCTTAAACAATACAGGTTTTATACAGTTGATTAACTTACTACTACTTTTAGATGTGTTTCCTATGACAGTACATGCAAGAGTATTACTAACCTGCCTCTCGTCACAACTGCTGCAATCTACAGGCATGGGCTTCCTGGTTCGCAGCCTGCTCATCAGCCACTGTGAAAGACATAAGAGGAATATTTAGCCTTACCTATCCATAATATACATAAGTTGGCAATTATTAAACAGGTAGTGGACTGATACTTGCACATGGGTGGGACATCCCCCATCCTCCTAGCCTCTTGGATCCACTGATCTAAGATATCCCTTTTTCTCTGATTCAGGTCGGTATAGTGATGCCTGACCTGCTCACTAGTTCAGGGTATGCCCATGGCACTGGTGAGGTCATGGGCAAGATGGTCCCAGGCTTCCGCTTTGTACTGGGATCCCTGGTACTGGCCCTGCAGCAGTCATGGTCTTTCACAAGGAGTCCTGCCATGACTCTGGACTCCTGGATGCCCCAGTGCTGCACCTGAAAGTGCACACTCTCTCCCATACCAGTCATAGTGCCTACAGGAGGAAGCTGCAACCAGTTTTGAGATGTATTCCCACCTGTTGGATTTAAATAGGGCCGATTTCCCACACTTTTTGCAGTGATTGGACAGTTTTGAAAATGCTAAGCTATGGTCAAACCTGCCTACTTAAGGGTGGCATTGCTTAAAGGGGTATACCAATGGGCAAACTGAGTTAGCTGGCCTACACATTGCTTACACCTAGTAAGCTGGACTGTGCAATGTTTAGCATTGCTTAATTTTTAATTTGCATACTATTTGCTTTTTGGCATTGATTTATTATTCATTACATGTTATATATGTGTTTGGTATCCATGATTCATGTGTACGTACCCTGTATGGGGTCCTTGTGTTTATTAGGAGATTTCAACACTTTATGACAATGACACCTCACATCTGGGCTTAATACAGCACTCCAGTTCACATATTTATGTTATGTAGTAGGTTATACAACATAAAACTGTATATATATTAATTTCACATGTTCAGTTTGATTTTCTTATAGTGAGGATCTGTTTGGTGATACCTTAATCTTATGTGCTGCTGTTATGGCTTAGTGGTTAATTACTATGATTATAGTATACAGCATCGTGGGTTCAAGACCTGCAAAGACTGTTCATTTCTGGCCAGAACAGTAGCTGTTGCATACAGAGTGATTAAGGCAATTGTAAGTGGGTATGCATGAAGGTAAGCAATGCTAACCTCCGGTTAAATATGCTTACAGACAGTTAGCTTCAGTATTGCTTAACCTGTGTGCGCATTGCTTACCCCCACACAAACAGGGTTAAATATGCATACTTTTGCTTAATAGTGCTTACTCCCGCTTAACCCCACACTAATTTAGACAGTAATGTAAAATGGTTCTTGGGAGGTGGTGGATTTGGAAACTCTATGGATTTATCATTCATTACACATTGTACCTTCAATTTGTATCCCCGATTCATGTGTACATATACTGTATGGGGCACTTGCAATTATCTGTGGATTTTACAACATTATGACAATGGCACCTCACATCTGCATTTAATGCAGTACTCCAGTTCACAAATATATGTTATTTAGTAGGTTATGCACCAAAAGATATTGTTCATAAAGTGATTTGACATGGAAACTGGAATGTACTGGAGAGAGACTCAAACCAGAAATGACTGCACATAAGGTGAATGCTCTGCCCACTACACTATTGCAGAACTATTTCATTTGCATATATCTTGATTTTTATCCTCTTGTGCCATTTAAGCTGCAATAAACATAGCTAAGCAATGAGCAAACCCGCGCACCTACGGTTACATTTTATCTGTTTCATTAAAAAAAAAAAAAACAGCTTGTTTATATTTTATATTTTAACTGTTGCTCTTATAAACTTGGGCGGATGTTGTTGGGAGTATGCAGACATCTATGAGCGGTCTCACTCATTCTTATTCCAAAACTGCTGTTCTTCATTGCAGGGGCATGTATATCCTGAGAGCTCTGCTCTCAGACACACCCCCTGCACTTGTACACTCTCCATGTCTGTTTAGGAGCTCAGGCAGCGCACCTTCATTAATATGCCTGGCGCGCTGCCATCCTGCTCCTAAATGGCCATGTCTGTGCAGGACTAAGCTAGTCCTGCATGGAAGTATAGCGAATTCGGGGGATAGTATATATACTGGAGTCAATAAAATAAATAAATAAATGAGCAATAAAAACTGATGTTTATGAAAGCATCAGATGCCAGAATGTTCATATTAAAATAAACAAAGCTGCTCTAATAAATGTCTTGAGAGCAGAGAAAAATGTGGCTCTATTCTGGGTTTTCAATATTTTATAAAACAAAGTAACAAACTTATGAAAAAAGACCAGCAACTAGGATTAATGCACAAAAAATAGCTAAAATGCAAAAGAAATAAGCAAAACAAAACACGACTAGAACATTTAATGAAGTAGTAAGCACTGTCATGGGCTATCCACCAGCTTCTTCAGATCAAAAAATGGTTTTAGGATCTTTAGCTAAATACGTTCATTCAAAAATTTCAACCAGTGAACGGTAACAAACAATCAAAATACATATTGCTGCAACATCTCCCTCTCACTTATTACTGAGACACACTCCTTTGCAGCAGTTAAATAAAAGCCATTAACGGCTGTTGCAGCAGTTAAAAATAAAGAAGCCATTAATGGCTGTTTGGGTCATGGATCTTGGAATTACTTTGCAGAATGGCCGTTAAACTTTACAGCGGTTCACAGACTTTAAGCAGCATCACCATATCTCAGACTTACTTAACAACATGACCTGTTAGCTCTCGGACAAGATAAATTTACAGAAGCATTCCTCGGACTTTGCAGCAGCAGTTAAAATACAGAAGCCATTAAAACACACACTTTGCCTACAGAAGACATTAAACTTTGCAGCAGTTCACACACACAAAGCCACAAGCAGCCCTTTGCAGCAGCAGTTAAAATACAGAAGCTGCTAAACATGCACACTTTGCCAGCAGAAGATCACACAGCCTTTAATGTCCGTTAAACTTTGTAGTATTTCATGGACTTATACCAACCTAAGCAGCATTACAGTACTACAGTTCTCGGACTTACTTTGCAGCATGGCCCATTAGGTCTTGGACTTTGCAGCAGCACCAGTTAAAATATACAGACACACAAAGATGAATTAACGGCCCATTAAAATATAAAATATTAAATAGTTCTCAGACTTTGCAACAGATAAAAAACTGCAGTTCTCGGACACAGTGACTTCACAATTAAGCACACATTTTGCCAACTTGCAGTAGATAAACTACAGTTATTAGAACTTGCAGCACATAAAATACAGAAGCTATGCCACTAAGCAGCATTACCAGCCTGTTAGTTCTTTTTTCTTACCTGGAGGCTGGGAAATGTGGTAGCATTCTACAAAACTTATTCTGCTGCCATTGCTGTTATATTCCAGTTCCGTCCAAATAGTTAAAAATAAATATTTGACTGAGTCCAACAGGCAGTAGTTGATGTCATCATGCACTCCCCTGTAGACCAGTGATGTGTGGTGACGTCAGCCATAAATTTAAAGTGGTAACACAAAAAAATAAATAAATAAATACATAAATAAATAAATAAATAAATAAACAAATAAATAAATAAATAAAATAATCAAAAAAAAAAAACAGGAATTAAAGGGGCCACTTGGGAATTCGTGGCACCCCCATTATTTTGTCCTCAAAACTGGTAAATATCAAGGAATTTGGTATGGTTGAGAGGTATGTTTACTAGCAGTTCATGATCTTAGATTAGTTTTGGCATTGTGGCCTGCAGTAGGTTTATAGATGGATGAATGATCTAGGTCTGACAGCAGGTCAGTCTTGAACCAGTTTTCAAGCTCCTAGGAGGGAGATTCAGAGTTTTGTTCCTCTAATCACACACGTGTATTGTCACCAGTGCTGCTTAATGCTTATATGTTGCTCAGTGAGGTACATTTGTAAATCTGACTTGCAGTTTAATGGTTATACACAACTTTGCTTTTTCTTTCTTCATCTTCTGGCTGATTTTAAATTGATATTGTTTAACATTTGTTTAAGCTTCCCAGTTTGATAATAGCAACTGATCTGAATAGTAAGAAGTCAGTGACAAAATTTGCCATGATGGAAAATTGCTTGCAGTAGTCAGGAAGACAAACTATCATTCTTATGGTTCTTAATCTTACATTGCTTATAAGAGAATTTGCAGTATCGACTCTTAGATCAAATTATTTTCATCTTCAAAGATTTTCCCAGTTTAACGTCATATTCTATTGAATAACTTTGCAGTTAGGATCATTTTTGGGATTTTACACTAGCTTGCAGACCAACTTTAACAATATAGCCCTTGTCCAAGGTAGTGCACATTTCTGAACAGCACACTTTTTCAGTACTACAAAGAGACTGACAAAAATAAAATAGCTTTAAGAAAAAAGAAAATAACCAACAAGGCAAGGTATTCTAGTAAAAAGTCATTTAAGAAATATAACTTTATACAATAAAATTGTAGTGTATATGTCAAGACTTTTTACATTTTTTTATATCATTTTGCTCCTCCTGCCTGACAACAATTTACCTCTGCAATACATGGTCCCACTTGTTCCCCTTAGAGTGAAACCTGATCATGTGAAAACATCTTCCATGCAGCCATAAGATTTTCAGGTAAATGCTCTAAGATCTCATCCCCTGGCAGCTGACATGAGCTCATGCTCACATTAAGGCCTCCCATGCATTCCTCTTCATCATGCTGTATATACCGTTGCACATGCCCTGTGGATGGCTGTTGCATATCAGAGACTGGTATAGCCAGGAGAACATTTCTGAGTTCTGTGCAGCTTACTTGAACTCTTGATTCACTACCAGAGCCAGCAGATCATATCCATCCTTATTAAACTTGTAACCATGATGTACACAGTGTATGCCTTGCTACATCCATGTTTGCAACTCCTTTTACTCTCCTTGTAACATGCCAGCTATACAACTGTAATATACTGTTATTTAGACTGCCTTTGGGAGATGTGAACTGTACGTTTATTATATACATTTAGCCAGTTGCACATGCCAGTCTGAGGCCCATTTGTAGCTATGATTTTGGCCAAATGCCTTACAACATACTACAGTACAGTACAGTTATGCTGCTTTAATATACAGAAAATATACAGTGATCCTGGGCTGATATCTAGAACAAAATGATTGTGCCATCCTTCAGAACAGATGATAAACTGAGGTCCCATCTGCTTGAGCTGGTGTTACTTCAAGCAGATATAAAAGATCAAACACCACCTATCAAAAAAGAGGAGGGAAAGGTCCCTGATACCCTCACCAAATTTCTACTACTAGTATAAATGTCTCATTAGGTGTCCACTAAAAAGATGCCACTAGCCTAGTGGGACTAAACCAGTAAACAAAGAATAAGTAAAATAAACACATAGCAGTCAAAATATTGAAAAATAATACAAAAACACAAAATATTAACCAAATGAATATTACAGACACCCATATGGGGGATACTGGGGGTTTGTCCCCTTGTAAAAACATTTGGTTTGGATGTACTTGGTTTTTATCAGTATTTGTTTTTGTTGGTATTGTGACTTTTGCAATCTATCCATTTATACATTATATATATATATATATATATATATATATATATATATATATATATATATATATATGCACTATGTATATGCAATTTAGAATTCTGGTGGAAGGAATGGAACAAAAGCAGGTGCAGTTGATTGAAAGTCAGGTGATTGCACTTTGCTAACTTTTGTGTGTGTGTGTGTGTGTGTGTGTGTGTGTGTGTGTGTGTGTGTGTGTGTGTGTGTGTTTGAGATCATAAAACAATGTGGATTGGGGACTGTTCCCTTTTCCCACTGTAGTGTGAAGGTGCAGGGGGGAGGCTTGCCCTTACCCATAAAGTGTATAGTGTGTTTTTTATGATTTTTTTGTGTTTTGAGTATTTATGCTTAATATCATGAAAGCTGATCTTGTGAACATTTGATTATCTGTATGCATCTGTATGCATTTCATATCTATCTGTATGCATATCTATTTATATATACTTCTATCTATTTGTCTATCTATAAATAAGTATAGTTCAAGATTTTGACACATTAAAATGTAGGCACTCACAATACTGACACCAAACTAAATAATGATGGCACATCAAAATACAGACTCTCACGACCCACCTTAATTTGTTAGGATCATAGGAAGTTACTAGGCTTTTGGCCTTGAGATGTCTACAAGCCTAGCCAAGAATTAAGCCCATGTTTCAACAATTCAGCACTTGATGCCACTGTCCAGCAGGGACACAGGTGGAATCCCTGGGGTGTATTTTCTGTTCCCCATCCAGTTATCCAGGCTGCGCTTAAAAAGGGTTAATGAGGTACTCTGCTTGATGTGGAGAGGGACTTTATTCCACAAAAGGATGAGTCTCTAGGACACAAATCTGTTCTGCCAACAAGTCCTGTTGATGTCACAGACAAGGTTGAGGTCATGCTTGTGGTTACTTGAGTGGAGCCTAACTTGTGGATATTCAGCAGTCCCATCAAGGCGGGGTCTAAGATTGCTTTGTATGCCAGAAGGAGGTTACCTCTGAGGAGTCTGTATGAGACTAAGTAGAGGGACAGGGCCTTTAGTCTATCTGTGTAGGGTAGATGTTTGAGGCCCTGGTTTCTCCTGGTGAAGAGCCACTGTGGTCTCCCAGTTGCTACATGTGCGTTGGGAGGTACAAGCTGAAAGGGGCATTGTACTCAATAATGGGTCTTATAAGGGAAAAATACAGGGATGTTATGGCCACATTGTCCCTGAATGAGATACCCTTACTGATGAGGTGGGCCATATAGAAGGCTTTCCATACAGTGGAGGTAATATGATGATCAAAAGTCAGTTCGCTGTCAACCTGGGTGTCCAAGTCCCTCACAACTGATTGCATGCTTAGGACTTTATTACTAATGTGATAATTTGTGGGGAGGTCAGTCTCCCCAAAGGGGATGATGATGCATTTTTTGGCATTCAGTTTGAGGCCATGTTAGGAAATAAATAAATAAAAATAAAAACAGGTAAACAGTCTAATTAACTGCACTAAGGTAAAACAAGAAGAGCCATTAAACCATACTAATATTACAGAATGTGGTTTGCCTGGATAGTGATGGTGTTATGGTAAGCTTTTTTCTAAGGCAAGTTGCTGGGATAGGGTTAGGGTCAGGGTTAGGGCTAACACACATTAGTAACCATTTCCCTCGCACTACAACTACACATGACAGGCTCAGGCCCAGAAACATGCACAACAATAAAGCTTTATTCTTACCTAACCCTTACCCTATCCTACAAACACTTACACAAATGCATTTGCAGCCCTAATACCAACCCACTTACCTCTGTTTACATTCTGATCTGTCAGCATTCAGAATAACTGGGTGTATTCATTTGAATGAAGATTCAAAATACTAACAGTCAAAATGTGGAAAACTCAAAATATTGTAAAGGAGAATTTACCCTTTTCCTACTGCACTGCGGTGGTGGTGCTGCGGTAGTGTTGTCACCTCACAGTTAGACGTTGCTCGTTCGATTCTCAGTTAGAGCATCTTCTGTGTGGTGACATGCATGAATGGGCATTCCTTCATTGAAGGTTGTGCGTTAGGCCCAGCAAGCCAGCACGTAAAAATCTACTGCCAATCATTAGCAGACCAGAGTTCCGCTGTGGCGACCCCTAACCGAGAAAAGCCGAAAGGCACAACACAACTACTGCTGTGTGATTCCAGAGTTGGTTTACATAGTTAGCAGGGGTGAGGGGGTGCAGGGGAGCATGAAAAGATTTCAATATTTTGAGTTTTTAATATTTTGATTTATCCATGTTGTGAGTTAATTTTATATATATATATATATATATATATATATATATATATATATATATATATATATATATATATATATATATATATATATATATATATACATACACCAAGAGAAATGAGTGCACTTCGCCAAAAATGGTGCACGGAGTAGAATACAAAGTTCCAAAACAAAAAATTCCAGCACTCAAAGTAGCAAAGCTGATAAATCCAATATCGGATGAAGTAATTCAGACCCAAAAGCACTTTAGAGGTACAAAAGTACTTTTAATATAAGATGGAACAAACATTCAGGTAGCTCCATCATGCAGCCATTCAGCTCAACTGAAGAAAAACACAGATCGGTGACCGATTTCACCCCCTGGCGTCGTCAGTGTAAAATTAAAAGCAAACATCACACCAGCCCATGTTTTATAGTGAGGAGATTTCTGGCAATGACAGTTACATTGAAAAAATGAGTAAAATATATTAAACAAAGAATAAAAAAACAAATAAATATATACATACATATGTATATAAAGTATATAGGCATATACATAATAATATAAATTTTAATCTCCATGTTCAATATATTATCATACTTTGAAATAGAAAAAACACTATTAAATGTTAACTTTAAACTATACATGAATAAATACCAAAAAGTGCATAATCTCATACATCTACATATACCCATTAATGAGTATGACAAGATAGTTATTAGATATAAACTAAAAATCTGTTAGGGAAGAAAAAAAGCAAATGAAGAAGGAAAAAAGGGGGGAGAAGGGGTTTTAGTTACCAGTGATCATTAGACTGGGTTTGTACAGAGCCCCAAGTTTAATCATCCACATTCTTTCTTTTTTATCCAAAATTTCATGTTTGCTTAAATCAGATAATCTACTACCCTTGATAGCATCAATGCCAACAAAGAGAAATGAAGCAGTATTATGGTCACATGAATGTTTATATAGAGCACTTTTTACGCGTTTACAATTGATATCACTCAAATGTAAAGCAATCCTGCTCTTCAAACTTCTAGAGATTTGTCCGATATAAAAGGCACCACATTGGCATACTGCCATGTATATCACCCATTCTGTGCGACAAGTGATAAGATGTTTAATATCAAAAACTTTAGAGGTATTAACAGAAGTGAAAGATTACGTTCGTGACATCACCTTACAGTATATACAGTTACCACAGGCATGTGAACCAATTGGTAAGTCTCTGGATATACCATCCTTAGGCCAATCAATCTGTTTAAACCAAAAAAGGGATTCCCCTAAGTTCTTACCCCATCTAAAACTATATAAACATCTAGAATCCAGAAGCTGATCAAAAAAAGGATCCGATTTGAGCACTTCCCAATGGTTATCTATAACAGTAAGTATCTTGAAAAAATTTGTTCCATAATTAACCACACATCTAACATTTTGATTACTTAGGTTTAAATATGCTAGAGTTATCTGAATCTGAATTGAAATTGGTTGATTTCAGAAATTCATGCCTGGAATAGTTGAGAGCCATCGATTTTTGTATATGGATGTTATGTTTGTCATAACCTCTTTTAATGAATCTATCACTCATATTATTCAATTCCATCTTGTAATCTTTTTGTTCATTACATATACGTCTGAGTCTGCAAAACTGCGACTTAGGTATATTATGAGTGATGTGTTTTGGATGGCAACTACTTGCCTATAATATAGCATTCTTAGTAAACTGTTTACAAAAAAGGCCTGTATTAATAGTACCATCTGTTGCTTTAGTTACCTGTACATCCAAAAAATCAGTTTTGTTCATCTCTATTCTATCAATAAATTTTAAACCAAGATCATTAGAGTTGAGATATTTTACAAAATCCTTCCAACCTTCCAAATTTCCAGACCAGACAGACACCCCAGCAATCATCCAAATAGCGACGCCACATCACCAAATCGTTCTTAAAAATGTTTTTATGCAGATATATTAGTTGCCACTCAAGATACCCCATATAAAGGTCCGCATAGATGGGTGCGAATGTGGTGCCCATGGCAGTTCCTCTCATTTGTAGGTAACAGTCACCACAAAAGTAGAAAACATTATATTCCAGTACTATCTTAAACAAAGCAATCAAGAATTCAATGTGGGTATGGCTATATTTCCCATAAAAGGTAAGCCAGTGTCTGAGAGCTGATATACCACCATGGTGCAGAATGTTTGTGTATAATGATTGCACATCAAGTGTGCAAAGGAAACAATCAGGGTCAACTTGCAAATCATCCATGAGACATAAAAAGTCACTAGAATCTTTAAGCCTGGCTCTAACAAGTCCTAGCAAAAGTTTTAATTGTTGTTCCAAATAAATAGACAAAGGTTCCATCAAAGACCCACATCCTGAGACAATGGGTCTTCTGGGAGGGTTATTTATAGGTTTGTGAATTTTGGGGAGAATGTAGAACCTCTGGGGTTTTGGATTGTCCACTGTCAGTTGTCTATGCAGGGAATCTGATATATCCCCATTTATTACTGCAATGTGTAAAAATTCATCAATCTTTTTCTTAAAGTCCATAGCAGGATCTAAAGGTAGCTTATAATAAAATCTAACATCATTCAACTGTTTATGAGCTTCAGTTAGACAATCTTTCTTAAACCAGATGACTACCGCTCCCCCTTTATCAGCATTAACTATTATTATGTCATGATTATTTTTAAGACGTGCTAGTGCCTGTCCTTCTTGTTTTGTTAAATTATCACCAAACTCACTAAATAGAGTTTTGTCCCATATGTAGCTCATGTAAAACTAAATCCTCAAACAACTTAACACGAGGATGGTATGGTGGTTGAAAAGCAGATTTTCTGAAGTAAAAAGGGTTAAGAAAATCAGCAGTGTAAGTGACATTTTCAGTATCAGATATATTACTGAAAAAATATTTAAGATTTAAATTCCTACAAAATTGTTTTAAATCAAGACATAAATCAAATTCAGAAACAAAACAAAAAGGTACATAGCTAGATCTTTTATTAAGCACACTTTTTTCAAAAGGTGTCAACACATAGTCAGTTAAATTGACTATGAGATCATCCATGTCTATATGAACATTAAATTCTACATTTTGGTAAGGTCCCAGAATATTTGTTCCATGTTGCTCCCTCATCTGCCTGCGATGCTTCCGCCCTCCTCTTCTAAAGGGCCTATTCTGCACCTCGATCTCTTATGATGTAAAGGTGAAATTTGTTCCTCCAAATCTTCTGTTTCGGTATCGGTACTTGGGGGATTCAAAGAAGCATCAGAGGTACTAGAATCAGTGGTCAAATCAATGGTTCTGGTAGGCTTAAGTATAGATCTATTTCTTTTATGCTTTTGTTTAAAATGCTTATTAGCAGGTTCAGAGTACCTGACAGATCTCTTCATTGATTTCCAAGAATAAACTGTATTATTTTTGACATCACCCATATCTCAGTTAAATTTCTTAAGCTTATTATTTTTTATTTCTTTCTCAAAACCATTTGCTTCAGTCAAATAAGTCTCATACAATTTGTCATAGTCACTTTGATTATTGTGCTGTTGTATTGTATCAAGACAATCATCAAGTTTCCCCTTCATTCCCACAAGTGCACGTTCATAGTATTCAATAAGTAATTCAATGAACAATTTAGATGCTGTGTTTTGTATACAACGCCATTTGTTCATGAAGTCAAGATCATCTTTCCCAACACCTGGTTCCAAGTAAGCACGTAAACCACGTGGAGCTATCTCATCCCCTTTATATGCTTTTAGTAGTTTAATATGCCAAGTAGTTGAACAATACTTCTTGGTATGTAGTGTTAATTCTTTTAACAAATGTGACATACTAAAAGTCTCACTCAACCCTAAAGAATTGTCATTGCTGGTGATGCCATTTTGACCCTCAAAGAAGGTCAAATCGTCCATATCTTGCAATAAGTTCATAACAAAAGCACGAAGGTTGTCTCTGTTAGCCATGAATGTATAGAGTCCCAATTCAATGAGTCACAAAAAAGAAATGTAATCCAAATGTTCAAAGCAACAGCACTACGAGTATAAACACACCAAAATTGAGTGCACATCGCCAAAACTGGTGCACGGAGTAGAATACAAAGTTCCAAAACAAAAAATTCCAGCACTCAAAGTAGCAAAGCTGATAAATCCAGTATCGGATGAAGTAATTCAGACCCAAAAGCACTTTAGAGGTACAAAAGGAAACAATCAGGGTCAACTTGCAAATCATCCATGAGACATAAAAGTCACTAGAATCTTTAAGCCTGGCTCTAACAAGTCCTAGCAAAAGTTTTTATTGTTGTTCCAAATAAATAGACAAAGGTTCCGTCAAAGACCCACGTCCTGAGACAATGGGTCTTCCGGGAGGGTTATTTATAGTTTTATTTCAAAGTATGATAATATATTGAACATGGAGATTAAAATTTATATTATTATGTATATGCCTATATACTTTATATACATATGTATGTATATATTTATTTGTTTATTGATTCTTTGTTAAATATATTTTACTTACTTTTTTCAATGTAACTGTCATTGCCAGAAATCTCCTCACTATAAAACATGGGCTGGTGTGATGCTTGCTTGTAATTTTACACTGACGAAGCCAGAGGGCGAAATCGGTCACCGATCTGTGTTTTTCTTCAGTTGAGCCGAATAGCTGCATGATGGAGCTACCTGAATATTTGTTCCGTCTTATATTAAAAGTACTTTTGTACCTCTAAAGTGCTTTTGGGTCTGAATTACTTCATCCGATATTGGATTTATCAGCTTTGCTACTTTGAGTGCTGGAAGTTATATATATATATATATATATATATATATATATATATATATATATATGTATATATTTCCCCTTCAGAAGCCTGAATGATCATAAGCTTGAAATTCATAAGCCTGAGACCAAAAGCCTGAAAACACAAAAGCCTGAAATCCAAAAGCCTGAAAACACACAA